>NC_091750.1:71957261-72257261 GCF_043380555.1 Nothobranchius furzeri | reverse complement strand
GCTTTGGGAGACGTGGGATGGCTGTTTGCCTAGAAATGAACATTAAATCACATCATCCCACAGTTCCTTCAGTTGTTCTGTTTCATATTAGATTTTAATTTCTTAAAACTGATGATTGAAGATTCATGTTCGGATGCCGCTGCCTTCTTACTGAAGCTCCCGGCTTTTACCAACATCTGTCGGGATGAGCTCCTCGCCAACCCGATGGTTATTTACATGCAGCTAATTAAACCTTCCAAAGCTCAGCCAATGCCGGGAATAACACTCCAAATCCCAGAAAAGGAGAGGAGGAGTCTCTGGGGATGAAGCAGGACTCAAACATAAAGTATCATTTAGGACGTTTAAATTCCCGGCTGGAAAAACAAATGTTTTGTACTTTTTTGATGAGAAACAGAATAATCCAGATGACTGAAGTATTTTCTACGTTAATCAGGTTTCTGCTGAAGGATTCAGTTAGGAAAGGTCAGAACTTTTCAGAATCAGAGAAGCATTTTGTTTGTTTTCTTGTTGTTTTAGATGGATTTCATGGGTTTGTGAGGATTCTGTTTACCTCTGTGAGCTCCAGAGGGTTTTGTTTGAGTCCTGGAGCTGCTCTCCGGATGGGAAACCGAAGTTCAGAGAGGCTGAAGGATTTTGGTGGTTGTGTGAAAGTTGAGAGGGAATTTTCAGCCTGACCTTCAGTCGTGTCCCTGTCCTCCACTGAAGACTCATCACACCACTGTCACTCTCACCTCTCCTCTCTCTCTTTCACACATCGTTTAAATCGCTTTGTCCTTGGAAAAAAATATTTTTTCTGCAGAAATCTCATCAGAAGTTATTTTTCCAGACAGATCAGACTTTTATTGAGAAATTAGGGTTAAATGGAACACCAATCACATGCCTTAGTGACTAGTTTCCAGGGAGGACAGCAGCAGAGGTGGACCACCTCATTGCCCCGCAACCTCACGTCATCAACCATTTTGCTTTGAGACACAGCTCACACCCAGTTCTCTTCCGACAATGTTAAAGAGTCTCCCGTTCATCCAAAGATAATCCTATCAGATAGTCCTGCTGTGTGGGGTGAGTTGGGACCACTCTGATCACAAGTCAGGGATATTAAACATGTTGAATGTGACGTGTAGCCAATCAGAAAGTGAGGTGATGGACGCACGCTCCTCCATGTCAGAGATCACGTTTGATCTGGAGATGCTCCGTCTGAGTTGGGAATGTTTGGGTGTGGAATCGGTTTGTGTGTGATGTGTCGTTTTTGCTGTGTGGCCGTACTCCTCACATATCCATGAGTTATTTCACCGCGAGTGGAGTTTCTCCTGTTTTTGAGAATCATCTGACATTTTTAAACTCCTGCCGTGTGAACCGGGCCTGACACTAGAATAGCTGAACAAGAACAAAAGGAGACTACAACGTCACCCTCCTCTCCACCAGCAGCTCACTGTTGGTCAGGCAGCTATATTACCCAGAATGCATCTGTGAAATGACCAATCAGGATGTTTTATTCTGTCTAGAACTCCAGCCCATGAGAGTTTCCTCCACGTTTATATAATATTCTGCCTCCAGTCATTCCTCCTCTTTCTGTGTGTGTGTGTGTGTGTGTGTGTGTGTGTGTGTGTCTTTGTTTGCACGTGCGTTCATCACGGTGGGTCTCACCTTATCCTGGTGATGTTAACCACTCTCACACTGTGTGTGTATGTCTCACAGCTTCTCACTTTGCTGCTCTGGTGGTGCCGTGCAGCTCCACAGCTCTCCCCGATGACCTCAAACACAGAGCGCCACGACGCCACCAGCAGCTTCCTGAAACACCTCGTACGTGTCAGCTTCCTGCCATGGATGAAAGGCCGAAGGGCCATGGAGACACTGACTAAAACTAAGATCACCGGATGTTAGGAAAGATGGATTTGTAGTTATTTTGGATTTTGATAACAATCTTACTCAGTTCGTTTATCCAGTTCTAAGTTTAATTAGCTGTAGTGGCCTTCCTAAAGGAGGTGATTCAAAAGCCCAACTGTAAATGTTTAGTTAATTTAAATGTTTGGGACAGTACATTTAATGAAAAACACACGATAAACGTGTTTCTAAACGTGCCAAATTATAGCCAAAGGCTAATTCCCAACGTCGTCCCAGGGAGATGGGACCTACAGGGTTAAAATTTCTCACAATGCCTTCCTTCCTGGATTTTCATGAATAACCATCCAGTGGTTCAGGGGTATTTATCTGGCGGTTTACTCCAACAGCCAGTGGTTGTTACGTTCCCGACATGTGTTGTTAAAATGTGAAGGAGGGGGTAACATAAGAAAGGTGACAGTGGATTTAAAATGGGTCTAATTGTTATAAAGGTTCTAAAAACAAGTGCAGACAGATGGCCAGCATTATTAAGATAATGCAAAACAACTACAAAAAAAAAAAAACTCAAAAAGGTTAACATTAAAAGAGCAGTTACCAACATTAAAAACACCTGGTTCAAACGTATTAAAAGTTTCACCAAAACAGAAGGTTTTTCAAAATCCACAAAGTTGATAAAAGTTCTAAAACAATCTATTGACATGAAACACCTGGTTAAAACTTATGTTAAAAGTTTCACCGGAACAGAAGGTTTTTTAAAACCAAAGTTAATAAAATTGTATCACAGAGTTAACCTTTAAAACGATCCCTCTGGATCACTCAGAGTTAAAACTATAAAAGTTAAAACTCTTCTACTCAGACGGGTCCCGAGAAGGTGAAAACTACACTAGCCTGCTGAACGCAACACTAAAACCAACCAGGTCTCTCCCTAAAGAGGGAGGGCCTCTGAGCCTGCCTGCGGGGGACATCTTTGGATCCAAATCTCCTCTCCTCATGCTGGGATGGATCAGGCTCGAAGACTCTGAGAGCCCATCCAGCAGTGGATCCTCCGGCGGGGGCGGGGCCTCCAGAAGCACCCGCCAGTCATCCACAAAGCCATCTGTTGCTTAAAACCTTAAAACAAAATAAAACACCATTAAAATACCACCACCAAGGGATTGTACATTCCCCCACGGTCTGATGTAGCTAAAAAATAATCCCGGACGAGCTCCCATTTATGTTATGTTTCTGACAGGAGGTGTTCAAATTATGAAGGAGGAGGCAACATAAGAAATGCGACAGTGGAGTTAAAATGGGATTAATTGTTATAAGAGGTTCAAAGAAACAAGTGCAAACAGATGGCCAGCATTATTAACATAATGCAAAACCCTGGGTGATCCTGGCTCCTGCATCCCAATGGCCAGGCTGGTAGCCGTAACAGTGGTGCCTCTAAGGGGTGTCCAGGGAGCGCCGCATGCCCATACCTGGAAAACTAAAGGGCAGCTAAACAAAGTGCTGTACAGGAGAGTCAAAAACTCAAACACAACACTAACCCTAAAATATAAAGCTAAAACATGTAACACACATAAAGGCAAGGCATAAAATTACAATAAAAGTTAACTAACCATAAAACAAGTAAAAGCATTAAGATAAGAGATAAAAGAGAAACAACTAAAAACTAACTGAGCAACATTAGTGAGCAAAAGAGTACAGAAGAAAGTCACAAGCTGCCGCTAATAGAAGCGTCACACTGATGTACGCAGACAGTCGTGAGGGAAAAGCCAGGCTAAAGTTGTGTGTTTGAGGGCAGACTTAAACCTACACAGGGAAGGTGCCTGATGCACATGGAGGCACGCTCACCCCGAGATTTATAGCAAACCTTATATAGATTTATTTTAATGAGGTTTTATTAAGTACTTTATTGAATAAATCACAATTTGAATACATATCTATATCACCGAGGCTCACCATTAATTATTAATAATTATTAAAACTTGAAACAATAAGTGAAATAAGTGTGCACATTTTTTTACATGTTTGTGTCTCAAAATTTTAAGTAAATATTTAAGAATTTTGTTTTTTAATGAAAAAGACTGAATGGATCCAAACTGCCTTACATTAGGTCCATGAGAAGGAGCAATGCAAAGCACAGCTCCAGGCTAAACTCTCTCCGGATTACCACAGGGACCAGTTTGGTAGACCTACCCAAAATTTTCATGGGCCCCATCTGGGCTCCCACATTTTCTGAAGACACCCCTGCCCTCAGCTGATGCTAAAGTTTTAGGTAAAGCTGTTGCACAATGACGTTTGTGATAACCTAAGTTTCTAACTGGAATCCTTCTACACAACCACCTAAACAACACTGTGTCATCTGCATAAAATCTTTCTCCCTCCTCTTTATGCAACCGGGCTACACTGGGAGGGGCCAACTTTCCCATCCCATTCTCGGAATACTCTGGTCATTTAGAATGAAAGGACAAGAGGTAAAACTATAGGAATACTCATAGAAATTAGATTTTTTTACAGGAATTATGAATATCACCGAAACATCCTCGTCCACGAGCAAGAACTCTCTGCAGCACATTCTGTATTTTATGGTCACCCCAGATAAGACTGCACAATGAAATACTCTCCTCTTGATCATATTCCTGTCTCCTCTGCACCTCCTGCTCCTCGCGGTCCTCCTGGTTTCTCCTCTGCTGCCCTGATCCACCTTCATCTCCTCTGCTCTTCTGACAGCAAAGAGCACAGCAGAGGCCAACAGTGAGGCTTCTCATGGACAGATCCCTCATTCGTCCTGACAAGTCTGGCAGTCTGAGAGGCAATGCAAACAGCCTGCTCACACGCCTCATATATCTCATATATCACACACACACACACACGCACACGCACACACACACACACGTTTTATTTACCTAAGGGACTCTCAGCACCACCTGCTTCACCCCCAGCAGGAGAACTCCAGCTGGGAGCCACAAAGCAGCTTCTCCTGAAGGATTGGTAGGTAAATACCTCCACCAGGGCTATTACAGTGGTGTGGAGAGGCATAAGTATTTTTGTCTGACATACCTGCCTTTTCCCACACACCAGGAATCACAGGAAAACTGTAAAGTCGGGATCCCAAAGACATCTGCAGGAACCCCTGGAGTTCCAGCAATCACAGCCTCGTACAGGGAAAAGCCCACACGGAATGTTTTCCTCTTTTATGGAGAGTTTTCCTTAAATATCCAGTGATGTAATTTGTAAAACATGTTTATTTATTATTTAAGAAAAATGTATCTCATTACATTTAGTTTGACTTATATTCCATCAGTTAAACGTGTTGTTAATGAATAAAGTTCAAAGGTTTTAAACCTTTTTAAACTTGATGTCTCCTTTTCCACTGGATTATGTTTAGGTAACTAATCCACAGCAGATTAGGTTTGAGTTCTTATGGCCCTTTTCCAGGACAACCAAGTCAAGTTGGCTCGACTCGATTTGGCCCGATTCCTCGACATTTCCTCTAGTACTGGGTACTAGCGGTGCCACCCACTTTTCAACCTTCTTTATATAGGTCCAAGTGAACAGAACTGGGCCACAACAGCAACATCAGAGGACTGTCGGTCACTGCCTGGCTAGGGGGCGGAGCCACCCACACTTCCATCCTGCTTCTAGCAGCCGTATCCAAGTTTGGCAAAAAAAAAAAAACACAGACTGAACAGGATGTTTGACATAATTACTGCGTCCTCCATTGTTGTGCTTGGATTGCGAGCCGATCACCTCGCTTTACTTTTAGAACTCCGGGGCCATCCACCACCCCACCCACCAGACTTTTCCTAATTATAATGGAAATCCACCCGAGCTGAGTCGAGCTGTGGTAGCTACAGGTGGAAAAGTGCCGTTGGTCTCCTTGCTACTGGAGAGGCTGAGAGACTGGGTAGGCCTATCAGAATCTGCACTGGAGTGGTTCTCCTCTTATCTGTCTGAGCACTCCTTTTCTGTGGCCGTCTCCAAGTTTCGGTCCTCCATCACCTCCCTCACCCATGGTGTCCCACAAGATTCTATGCTGAGGCCTCTGCTCTTCCTCCTCTATCTGCTTCCTCTTCAGCACACCCCGAGCTCCTTTAAATGAATCTCCTACCATCTTTATACAGATGACATCCAACTGTACATCTCCTTTAAGCCCCATGAGATGTCTAAGCTGCAGCTGTTACACACCTGCATAGACTCTATCAAAACCTGGATGGTGGGAACTTTCTACAGCTGAATGAAGATAACCTCATGTCAGGAATCCTGGTGTGACCTTTGACCCAGCTCTCACCCTGGATTCTCATATCAGTTCTCTTGTTGGCTCCTCCTTCTTCCATCTCAGGAACGTTGTTAAGCTGAGTCCCATTCTGTCCCGCTCTGAACTTGAGACAGTTATCCACACCTTCATCTCCTCACGCTTAGACTACTGTAACTCTCTTTTCACGTGTCTGAGCAGAACCTCCCTGAACCGTCTACAGGTTGTTCAGAACGCCTGTACTCGACTTCTGACCAAGTCCTCCAAACACACCCACATCACCCCGCTTCTCCTCCAGCTTCACTGGCTGCCAGTCAACTTCAGGCTTCATTTCAAGATCCTGGTTCTGCTCTATAGGGCCTTACATGGACAAGCACCATCTTACATTGGTGATCTTCTCAGTCCCTACACCCCCAGCAGGTCCCTGAAGTCCAGTGACCAAAGCCTACTGATTAAGCAGCAACAGGCTAAAGGTCAAAGGTGACAGATCATCTGCTGCTGTGGCCCCCAGACTCTGGAGCTCTCTCCCCCTGTGCCTGAGATCAGTGGACTCAGTGGTCTCCTTTAAACTAATCTGTTCAGGCTTTGGTGGAACCTTCAACACCATCTCCTTATTCTGTTCTTTCCATTTATTCCGCCTTTCCTGCGATCCACTGATCTCCCTCTTTCCAACTCATTTTCTCACTCCCTTTCCTTACATTATTATTTTTAATCTCAATGCCTGGTGGGGTCTGGGTCCCTGGGCCCTGCTGGGTCCCCGGCGGGGGTGGTCGCCCCTGGGTCCCAGGTCTCTGGGTCCCGGGCTCGGCCGGCTAGGAGGTGGGAGGCTGCGGGCGGGCCTGTGGGCTTGCCGCTGATATCTCCCGGGACTCTGCCGGCTGCTGGTTGTGGCCCCCCGGGGCGATCCTCTGTGCCTCTCGAGGGGGGGTGGGGGCCTTTCTGGTTGCAGTCTCCTTGGGGTTCCTGTGGTCTGGGCCAGCGCCTGGATCTCTGGGACTTGGAGCTCCCCCCCGTCTCCTACACATCTTTAGGGGGCAGATCTGTGGTCCCTCACACTCTCTATTGGACGCTCCTATAGAGAAACCTTACATAAACAAGCCCGTGTACACACACAGGTGCTCACATGGTGCTCTCAAAAGTATGGGCTTGGGCACGTTAAACACATGTCTTAAGGCTGTCGTTGCCACTACATGCACTCTGATTTATTATCGTGTGATTGTTCAGTTTAACAATGTTGATTTTATATTTCATCAGGTTAACGCAGTGATAGCTTGCTCCTGATGTATTGTTGTGTGTCCCATTTTTTTCTCTTTCTGCAGGTCTAGAAGCAGACTCTTGTTTATTATTGTTTATTTTTGTGGACCCCCCCCCCCCATCTCCCCACCATTTGTCTTTTCCTTTCTCTTTCACCTCTGACTCCGTGTCTTGTCGGGATTGCAAAGCATTCAAAAACAATAACAATAAAGTTTTACGTATCAGGCGTGACATTAAAAGCAGACGCTTTGATGCTCCACCTGAGAGTTAATCTGTAAGGCTTGTTACCTTCATTCAGACATCAATTCTGTTTGCTTCACAGCCAGACAGGACATGGTTAAAAAAAATAAAAAAATAAAAATAATTTAAAAAAAAAACATTTTTTTTCTCATTTTAAACATATTTTTGATAGTTTTTTAAAATCTTACTTCAATCGTTATTTTGCTTTTGTGAAGCGCTTCGTGATTTTTATCTTGGGAGGCTCTATTTACACTGAACAAAAATATAAACGCAACACCTTTGTTTTTGCTCCCATTTTTCATGAGATGGACTTAAAGATCTAAAATTCATTCGATACACAATATCACCATTTCTCTCAAACATGGTTCACAAATCAGTCTAAATGTGTGATAGTGAGCACCTGTGCTTTGCTGAGATAATCCATCCCACCTCACAGGTGTGCCACATCAAGATGTTGATCTGATATCATTAGTAGTGCACAGGTGTACCTTAGACTGCCCATAATAAAAGGCCACCCTGGAATGTGCAGTTTTGTTTCACAGCAAAGTGCCACAGATGCCACAAGCAGTGAGGGAGTGTGCACTTGGCATGCTGACAACAGGCATGTCAACCAGACCGCTTGCTTGTGCATTGAATGTTCATTTCTCCACCATAAGCCGTCTCCAAAGGCATTTCAGAGAATATGGCAGTACATCCAACCGGCCTCACAACCGCAGACGACGTGTAACCACACCAGCCCAGGACCTCCACATCCAGCAGGTTCACCTCCAAGATCGTCTGATACCAGAAACTCAGACAGCTGCTGAAACAATTGGTTTGCATAACCAAACAATTTCTGCACAAACTGTCAGAAACCGTCTCTGGGAAGCTCAATTTTATGCTCGTCGTCCTCATCGGAGTCTTGACCTGAATCCAGCTCGTCGCTGTAACAGACTTGAGTGGCCAAATGTTCACATTCGACGGCGTCTGGCAAGTTGGAGAGGTGTTCTCTTCATGGATGAATCTCGGTTTACATTGTTCAGGGCAGATGGCAGAAAGCGTGTGTGGCGTTGTGTGGGTGAGCACTTTGCTGATGTCAATGTTGTTGATCGAGTGGCCCATGGTGGTGGTGGGGTTATAGTATGGGCAGGCATCTGTTATGGACGAAGAACACAGGTGCATTTTATTGATGGCATTTTGAATGCACAGAGATATCGTGATGAGATCCTGAGGCCCATTTCTGTGCCGTACATCCATGAACATCACCTCATGTTTCAGCAAGATAATGCACGGCCCCATGTTGCAAGGATCTGTACACAATTCTTGGAAGCTGAAAATGTCCCAGTTCATGCATGGCCAGCATACTCACCAGACATGTCACCCGTTGAGCATATTTGGGATGTGCTTGACTGGCGTATATGACAGAGTGTAACGGTTCCCACTAATATCCAACAACTTCGCACAGCCATTGAAGAGGAGTGGACCAACATTCCACAGGCCACAATTGACAATCTGATAAACTCTATGTGAAGAAGACGTGTTGCACTGCATGAGGCAAATGGTGGTCAAACTAGATACTGACCATTTCTGAGTCCCCAGACCCCCAGTAAAGCAAAAAACTGCACATTCCAGGCTGGCCTTTTATTGTGGGCAGTATAAGGTACACCTGTTCACTACTCATGATGCCAGATCAGCATCTTGATGTGGCACACCTGTGAGATGGGATGGATTATCTCAGCAAAGCACAGGTGCTCACTATCACACAATTTAGACTGATTTTGTCACGTTGCGGGTGTGGATGACGGCATGTGTGGTGGAGCAGATACGGAGGCAGGAATGCAGGCATGGATAAAATAAAAGTGGATTTAATGGCAGAGCGGGAATGACAGAACAAAGCAACGCTGACAACAAACAATGATCCGACAACGACTCAAACAAGACGGGAGGCATAAATACTCAGGGAAACAATCAGGAACACATGGGCGGATTAACACGGGGCAAGTGAGAACAATAAAGACTAATCAGGCAGGGGAGAGACACAGTCAGGGAGGCAGGGGCAGATTGTGACAGTACCCCCCCCCCCCCCCCCCACCCCCCCTTAAGGGGCGGATACCAGACGCCCACAAAGCCACATAACACTGGAGACGGGAACACTTGAACTCGGACTCTGGCAACTGGAACACTCGGACTTGGAACAGGAACTGGAACACTCAGACTTGAAACAGGAACTCGGGAACTTGGAACACTGGAACTCAACAGCAGCAGGCGCGGGACACTGGAACTCGACAGCAGGACACTGGACCTCGACAGCAGCAGGCGCGGGACACTGGAACTCGACAGCAGCAGGCGCGGGACACTGGAACTCGACAGCAGGACTCTCGGAAACTGGAACACTGGGAAACTGGAACACTCAGACTTGGAACAGGAACTTGGGAACTTGGAACACTGGAACTCAACAGCAGCAGGCACGGGACACTGGAACTTGGCAGCAGGACACTGGACCTCGACAGCAGCAGGCGCGGGACACTGGAACTCGACAGCAGGACACTCGGAAACTGGAACACTGGGAAACTGGAACACTCGGAAAACTAAAACAGGAGACTGCAGCAGCAGGCGTGGGACCCTGAAGAGGCTGCAGCAGCAGGCGTGGGACCCTGAAGAGGCTGCAGCAGGCGTGGGACCTTGAAGAGGCTGCAGCAGGCGTGGGACACTGAAGAGGCTGCAGCATGGAGGACCTGCAGGCATAGGCTCCGCATGAGTGGACCAGGAAGTAGAAGAACTGCAGCAGCAATGCGAGGAAACCCAGCTCGGCAGCAGGTACTTGACAAACGGTCTGAGCAGGTGCATATCACGATTCGCTGGGTCACAGGCAGAAGCTTGGGTGCAGGGAAGCAGAAGAAGAGCGGGGAGACCGGCCCTACCACCCCGGATAATGTTGACGTGCGTAGGGGGTGTAACTCCATCAAAGCTCCAGGATCTGCGGCTTCCATGGGAAAAAGGACGGGGCAAAAACAGCAGGAGAGGAGAATGATCTTGACCACCCCGAGAACAGATAGGATGCGCCAAAACCTCCCAGTGGGCTCGACCACCCCGAGAACAGGTAGGATGCGCCGAAAAAACCCCTCAGGTCGAAATCTCCCTCAGCTGAAAAGGAGATAAAACAAAAAAAATCCTCCAGGTAGATGTTTAGAGCTCACCACAGGTCCAGGTTGGTCGGATCATTCTGTCACGTTGCGGGTATGGATGACGGCGGACCATGTGTGGTGGAGCAGATCAGAAGGCAGGAATGCAGGCACGGATAAAATAAAAGTGGATTTAATGGCAGAGCGGGAACGACAGAACAAAACAACGCTGACAGCAAAAAATGATCCGACAAAGACTCAAACAAGACGGGAGGTATAAATACTCAGGGAAACAATCAGGAACACATGGGCGGATTAACACGGGGCAGGTGAGAACAATAAAGACTATTCAGACAGGGGAGGGACACAGTCAGGGAGCCAGGGGCAGATTGTGACAGATTTGAGAACAACGTTTGAGAGAAATGGTAATATTGTGTATCTGGAATGAATTTTGGATCTTTAAGTCCATCTCATGAAAAATGGAAGCAAAAACAAAAGTGTTGCGTTTATATTTTTGTTCAGTGTAAAAGATTGTTTTTCTTTTTCTTTGTTTCTTTGTTTCTTTCTTTGTTTCTTTCTTTGTTTCTATTTTCTTTGTTTCTTTGTTTCTTTGTTTCTTTCTTTCTTTCTTTCTTTCTTTCTTTCCACGTTCGGGCCCCCAAACTACTTGGTCTGACTCTGGATACATTTAGGCAGCTGACTTCATATTTACTTTAAGCCCAGGTAGCTATCGTTGGTTAGAACATCCCAGCTAACTTTTTTTTTTTTTTTTTTTTTTTTTTTACCGTGCCCTGTCTGGCTGTGAAGCAAACAGAATTGATATCTGAATGAAGGTAACAAGCCTTACAGATTTACTCTCAGGTGGAGCATCAAAGCGTCTGCTTTTAATGTCACGCCTGATACCTAAAACTTTTTTGTTATTGTTTTTGAATGCTTTGTAATTCCGACCAGACACGGAGACAGAGGTGAAAGAGAAAGGAAAAGAAAAGGTGGGGAAGGAGGAGGAGGGGGGGGGGGGGGTCCACAAAAATGAACAATAATGAACAAGAGTCTGCTTCTAGACCTGCAGAAAAAGACAAAAAACGCAAAAGGGCAAAAAAAGGGACACAACAACAATACAACAAGGTTTTTTTGGTGAGAATGGTTTTTTCAAGCTATCACTGCGTCAGCTTGATGAAGAAATATATAATCAACATTGCTTAACTGAAGAATCACGATAATAAATCACAGTGCATTAAGTGCCCACCATAGTCTTAAGACCTGTGTTTAACATGCCCAAGCCCATACTTTTGAGAGCACCATGTGAGCACCTGTGTGTGTACACGCACTTGTTTATGTACGGTTTCTCTATAGGAGCATCCAATAGAGAGTGTGAGGGACCACAGATCCGCCCCCCAAAGATGCGCAGGAGACAGGGGGAGCTCCAAGTCTCAGAGATCCAGGCGCTGCCCCAGAACACAGGAACCCCAAAGAGACTGCAACCAGAAAGGCCCCCGCCCCCCTCGAGAGGCACAGAGGATCGCCCCGGGGGGCCACAACTAGCAGCTGGCAGAGTCCCGGGAGACATCAGCGCCAATCCCACAGGCCCGCCCGCAGCCTCCCACCCCCTAGCCGGCCGAGCCCGGGACCTAGCGACCCGGGACCCAGGGGCGACCACCCCCGCCGGGGACCCAGCAGAGCCCAGGGACCCAGACCCCCCCAGGCAGCCACCGGGATCTATCAGGCAGATGCCAAAATCTTAAATCCCCAGACCCGGTTTCCACGAACACTCAGGCAGACCAAGGCACCACCCCTCTCACCAGGTGTGGCAGGGGGAGGGGGGACGAAGATCTACATCATCAAAAGAAGTTCCAGGAGAGGGGAGGAGTCAAAGGCCCCACCTGACATATACAGTCATACACAAACACAGTCACACACTCCCTCCCTCATGCTCACACATGCACATACAACCAAAGACTTACAAAAATGCACGCCGGACACCCACTCATGCTCCCCATACACACCCTATTCACTCTGGTCCTGGTACTGCTGCACATGGGGTACAACCATCACCGGTAACCAGAGTTTGACCCTTTCTGCTGGGGTACTGATGAGCAGGCTCCCCCGCCCAACGATGAGCACAGCAACCCACCACCCACCACCCCAACCAGACGGCCAGATCCCCCTCCTAGCCTCCAGCCCCAGGAAGCCAAGCAACAACAAAGGTGGCTAAGACCCCTAGTCTCCCTCCGCCTGCTCCAATATAGTGTTGTGTGATCATGAGGTGTATTCCATGGCTGTGGTGAGCGGGCAGTGCGGGCATCATCCGGCCTATGCCAGCTGATGCCACCGCAACACCCCACTTACACCCTCAGCCCTCGGTGTCTAAGTGCGGTTTAAAATTGGAAGTGGGCACCGGCACCCGGGAGGAGGCTGAGAAATCCCCCTGCCAAGTGCCGTTGAATGTGCTCACTCCCAAGGCCCTAAGTGTGTGTTTGCGTGGAATGTCGTCGATGGAAGTGTTTAAGGTGCAAATAAAATTGGGGGGCAGGTTGCCACAGGATGCGGAAATGGGGTCCATACCCGCACTCCCTGACTTGCCCACCCCCCAAGGTCCTATGTGTATGTTTGTGTGATGATGTGAGGGAGCAGGAGGAGAGAAATATCCCAGCTAACCTTAACAATATAAAAACTGATCTTCACATTCAGACCCACATGTGGTACTCCACGTGAAAATTAAAACATGCACGAGTCAGTGCTAGAATGTTTGGAAAAGTGACATTTAAACAACAATATTTTTCTTCTCAGTGGCAACTTTCTAACATCATCACTAATGGAGACAGGACCTGCAGGAGCCCAGAGTTTCATCACCACAGTAAAACAAGCGGTCACATGACCTCATTTGGTATCTGGGATGACGAGGCTTCCTCAAGGTCAGAGTGGATAAGCTGCAGGGCTGTTTCACACGTATGAATGAAGGTGTGACACAACAGCTTCATGACTTCTGCATCAGGAATCCTCTTTGTCCTTCTAATTCCAAACAAACACTTTCTGAGTCTATTTGTCTTTATTTAAAAGTCGTTAACATCTGCTTTGTGCTGCCGTTAGGACCACACACACACACACACACACACACACACACACACACACACACACACACACACACACACACACACACACACACACACACACACACACACACACACACACACACACACACTTGTGGGTTGGCTTCTGTACCTGTGTTTCATCTGTCTCTTTGCTGGAGGGCCTCGGGAAACCCACAGAGCTGCTGCTCTCTGTCTAAATTCAATAAAGCTGTGACCTTGTGCTGAGGCATTGTGGGAAATAAGGACATCGCCGCAGCCACTAGAAAACCTTGAACCCTCAAAGTACAAACAGTTCATGGTAATATTAGACACAATTTATTCTTTTCACCGCACACGGCGCCTTTATTGGTTCACAGACACAAGTGACATTTCATCACAGAGTCAGACTGTGGTGTGCAGCCACACGGCAACAACTACACACTACTACACATGACCCATTGTCACACGCCAACATTCCCGGGTTAGACGGGAAGTCTCACAAAACCTCTGGATATCAAACCTGACTTCAAACATGAAGAAGGAAGAGTGTGCACGTCTCTCTCTGATTGGCTGCACGTCACATTCAACAGGCAGCAAACTCATTTGTCCTCGGGGCGCACCATATACGCTGCTGTGTTGAGCTTAGATAATCCAGCATAACGACTACCTCCGCATAGCAATTGATGCAAACGATGGTAGAAACGTGACTGAAGATGCTTGTTTGTGGTTTTGTTGTTCAGCTAAAACCCCTTTAGAGCTGCTAAAAACCTCAGGAGAATGTTTGGAGATTCTCCACACTTTCAGTCAGATCTGACTTTGGTTGAGCTGGACGAGGTATCATCTGACAATCAGAGAGTTGGTGGGTTGATTCCAGATTCCCTCACTACTTGGCCAGGCACTAAACCTCCACAGAGCCCTTGAGCTATGAATAGGCATGTGAATGGGTGAATGTAGAAAAAATGGTGATGCTGTTGCCTCTTAACAAGCAGGTTGCAGGTTCAACGCCCAGCTGGGCAGAGTTTCCCTGCATGCACAGGTTTTCTCTAGAGTCATGTTTGAGTCCTTTGTCTCCACAATGAGCTGGTGACCCGTCCAGGTGTAGATCCGTCTCCGGAGAGTCTGAACAGGAAAGAACGACCTAACTGATAATCACTTGTCCTGTCCTCATCACTGAGTCCCACCAGGTAAATATTCAGTCTTTGGTTTTTAGTTTCATCAGATCCTCCATGAGCTCAGTTTTATTTTCATTAATACAAGATGAAGATGGGGCATGAACTACATTTCATTTTGACTGCCTGCTATCGGATGTGGGAATGTCCTTTCCACATCATCAGCGAGCATCTTGTGTTAACACAAGCAAGACCTTGAGGTTTCTACTTGACTTTATAAAGTTCAAAGTTTCTGAGCTGAAGCTTAATGGAAAAAACAGAATTTTATGATGAACAAAGTCACATTCATTTGTTGCAGTTTCAGAAAACGCATCAAAAGATGGATTAAGCTTTTACATTTCCCAACGCTGACATCAGCCCTTTCCTTTCTTCTCAATAATCACACAGAAACAAATCCAATAGCTATTTACTGAGAGCGTCACAACAATTACTGCAGAAATGTTTAAAAACCCACGAGAGCAGGATTAATGTATGTAACTGCTCAAGCATGCAACAAGCTCAGGTTTTCAGCGCAGGAAGATCTTTGTGGTGGAGGAGAAATGAATTAAAACATTCACTGGGAAACCATTATTAATCCTTTAAATACACAGACTCCAACACGTGGAGTTAATGAGAGAAAAGAAAAATAAATGATTACCTTTAATAAACTGATTCATTTGGCTGACATGTCCTCAAGGGGAACCGACACAGGCCACAGAAATCTAATCAAAAATGTAGTTTTCTGGAACGTTGGAGAACAAAAGAGAGATGAGAAGAACGGAAAGTGGAGGAGAAGAAACATCTGATTAAAGGATTACTTTCATCAGACCGATGGATGGATGAAGTTTTAAATGACTGATTCATTGTAGCTCTTCACCACCAGTGTGTGAATGGGTGAATGAACCGTGAGAAGGAGCTGTACAAACACAGGCCATTTCCATCATTTTATAACTCTGTTATGAAGTAAAACAGTTAAAGTTAGCAGTAAATGTGTTCTTAACTAGATAAATTGCATTTCTTGCAGAAATGCTGTTTGAATGCTGGATAGCTTAAGCTGTTAGCTGAATCAGTTTAATAGCTGAACTGAAGCTGAAAGCAAGCAAAACTGTCCAAATGAGCTGAATGTGTTGAAAGATGTAGAAGCAAAAATCCCTAACAACCAAATAAAGCACAAAAAGTAAGCGAAGAATGGAGAAAAATAATCCTAAATAGCAAAAAACTGAAATCTGTGAACATTGTATCAAATCTGGACAGCTAAAATGTGTAAACACCTGTTATTTCAGTTGGACAAGTTTGTCAGTTTAACTCATTCGCTGCCAGCGTTTCTCACCGTTTTTACTGGTTTTTTAAGAGTGACAGAACGTTGCGCGCTAGCATGATGTCGACGCCAAAACAACCAAAACAAAGCGGAGACTCACCTCTTACATCAGGAAGAATCCGCGCGTTTCGAGCGTTTTCCGTTCTTTCATAATCCGTTGTTGAATTGAGATCGGCAGACGCTTTTCCGGTTCGCGTCTCACTTTTTTTTACAGGAACGGCCCAAAACGATCTCCTAACACATGGATGGTCTGCTTCCTGATCATGTGATCTGTGACGTATGCGGGTGACGATCGGCTTCAGGGCTGAGATGTTTGTTCTCTCAGCGCGGGGGCTCGTTCCGATGCTCAAACAGTAAAAAAATGCAAATTACGACTTTAGTCGTTATTGGCAGTGAATGAGTTAATCTTTTACATTTAGCTGAACTGTGAAATTAGCAGCTTGTGCTAAATTTGGTAACTGATTGCTGAAGTTGCTGAATAGCTGAAGTGAAGCTGAAACTAAGCTAAACTGGCAAATGAGCGGAATGTAGTGAACGATGTGAAAGCAAAAAGCACCAACAAGCAAGTAAAGCACAAAAAGTAAGTGAAGAATCAAGAAAACTAATCCTAAACAGCAGAAAACTGAAATCTGTGAACACTGTTTTAAAAGCTGGAGAGCTAAAATGTCTAAACACCTGTTATTTCAGTAGGACTAGTTTAACAGTTTAATTTTTACATTTAGCTGAACTGTGAAACTAGCAGCATATGCTGAATTCAGAAACTGATTCCTGAAGCAGCTGAATAGCTGAAGTGAAGCTGAAACTAAGCTAAACAGCCAAAATGAGCTGAATGTATTTAAAGATTTAGAAGCAAAAATCACCAACAAGTGTAATAAAGCTCAGAATATAGGTGAAGAATGGACAAAAAAATGCTAAACAGCAGAAAACTTTAATCTTTGAACATTGATTAAAAACTCGAAATGTGAAATGTTAAACAGCTGGCATTTGAATGAGAATAGTTTAATGGGTACATTTTTACAATTGGCTGAGCTGTGAATTTAGAAACATTTACTGATATCTGAAACTGATAGATTAACATATGTTCAGACTTGATATGGGATGGATGAATGGTTGGATGAATGAAATGACAGATGGATTGTTGGATGGATGGATGGATGGATAGATAGAAGCATGTATGGATTTATATGTGGATGGATGGATTCCTTAGGCCAAGCCGATCGATTTGATGTCTCACATGTGTGGGTGTGTAATTCCATTTAGCCAGAAGATGATTGACATCTCTTAAACAATCAGTGAGCTGGGAGGGAGCGGGACACTTTCCCACCTTATCAAATTGAACTTGTTTCTAGTTTTAAGTACAGATAGTTCAAAAAGATCAAAAACAGGAGTCTGTTATTGGCTCAATATTCAGCTTTTTATATTCATTTCTATGATACTTGGTTAAAGTGATTTGTAGTTCCTTGTGTTGCCATGGTAACAGATGACAGGAGTCTGCTTTAAAGAGCAAGTCAACCCCTACCAGATTCTAACTCCACTCCCACTTCATGTTTGAAAAATGCAACAAATGCTGTTGCCTGGCAGACCGAGAGGGCGGAGCTGCTAACAAATACACAAACACACAGGCATTGTGACATCATAATGCACCAGTTTACATCATAGCATACCTCTTAGCCAATAGCGGTTGCAGATTTAAATTAAAATACAGTGCAGAGTTTTTACCTGACAACGGCACAACACTGACAGTTTTAGGCAGAATATTTAAATTTTAACTAAGATGCACTGAAGTGCCAAATTATTGACGACACGTGTCTGCAGCACAATTAGACACTCGTTTATTTAGTTTATCAGCAAAAAAAGTTTATTTGGGGGCGACTTGCTCTTTAACAAAGCAATGCACAATGTCACATGACTCAAACTTTAAATAACATTTCTATATTAAAGCATGTTGATACAGTTGTGTCTAAAATGTTGTTAAATGTTGTTGCTAAGCATGTTGCCATGGTAACACAGAACACAATATCAAGTTAATACAAGACTCCTGGAACCAAGCAGTTTGAATTGATGTATCATATGTGTTGGTGCATATGTCCTTTTCGGCAGAAGACGATTGAAAACTCTCAGCCAATGAGAGAGCAGTGAAGGAAGAGGGGGCGGTTCCTGCCTTCTGAACAGTGTTAAAATATCAGCTATGCTGCTTGTTTTAAGTGTATAGAGCTCAGAAAGATAACAGCAGTATGTTATAGGCTCAATATTAGTATTTTCACATTTATTTCAATAAGACTTGTTTGGGGATATACTTATGCACTTGTGTTACCATGGTAACAGATAACGAATTTAAAATTGAATACAAGATTCCTGAGACCAAGCTGGTCGATTTGATGTGTCATATGTGCGGGTGCTCGATCCTGCTTGGACAGAAAATGGTTGAACACTCTCAACCAATCAGAGAGCAGCACTGTTTTCCCGCCTTTTCTCCAGCTGCAGGAGGGCTTCAACTGTACTCCTTCCTGTTAATGAGAGAAGCCTTTAAATCTGTCCTTCAGAAGTGAAATTGGACCTGTCAAACTTCTCATCACCATTCAAAAAGTACTGGACTGAATTGAAAATTTCAAAAAGCTTGAGCGGCAGAAGGCTTTGATTGTCATCTGTGTGAATTTTTATGTGCCTACCATGAATTGTCTAGAAGCTATGACGAGAAGATTTTAGCTGCCTGAAGCCGATCGGATGAGAACATCTCTGTTCCTTTAACATGGGTTTCAGTGAGACAGAATCAGGGTCTCTCCTCCTTCTGAGGCTTGTAGCAAAAGAACCGTAACACTTATAGATGAAATGAAACCCATTCTGAAAAGCTGACAAAAATTCCTACTATTTGAGATATAATTTGTTTCGGTACTCCAAACGGTCGGAAACGGTTGGAAAGAGTTGTTTCCAGAAAATGTGAAGGTCAAACGTTAGAGTGCGGAATTTTCAGTTTAGAGTGGTGAGAGACAATTTTGTTTTTAATTTAAATTTTCTCAAACAAATGAACCGTATGACCACGATGTTTGGAGTACTTTCATGATGTATAGCCCAAAACGAAGGTATATCATTGACATAGAAATATATGGACATTGTCTTTCCATAGCCTCCAATATCACGTTTTTGAGGGGAAATGGGAGGTGGCCACCACCGCCATTTTGACCTTGTCACAGCTTCCGTCAAGCCCAGACAATTCCACAAAAGAGAAGAGAGGTGGAGCTGAGGGTGGGGCTGTAAGGCTGGGATCAGATGACGACACCTGGTCGAACTAGCTACAAGCTAACCTGAAGCTAACCCTGGCTAACCAGTTGGTGTCCAAGCTCCAGGTGACCTGTTGGTGCTGAAGCTCTGAGTCACCTGTTGGTGTCCAAGCTCCAGGTGACCTGTTGGAGCCTAAGCTCTAATGGGCCATTCCCATCTGTACCAGGTCGGCCCGGGCCGGGTAGCCCCAGTCGGCCCCAGCCTGGCCCGGTTGATTCCACACATCCTTTTCTTAAGCCCATGTGGGCTGATTCTACCCACCAATCAGAGGCTTGCTCTAATGACAGGTGTGAATTTGCTGTCAGCAGTGGGTGTGTTGGCCCTGGTCGGCCTGAAGCAGACCCCCTTGAGAAGAGGGCTGAGAATGAGCCTTGGTTGGCCCGGAAAAATACCAGGCCACCCAGATATGTAAACAACCTACGCTAGCCGGCCCGGGCCGACCCGGTACAGATGGGAATGGCCCATATGTCACCTGTTGGTGCTGTAAATATGAGTCACCTGTTGGTGCTGTAGCTATGAGTCACCTGTTGGTGCCTGGACTAATCAGAGCAGGAACACAGACTCCTGTTGTCAGACCCTGACTCTATTGTACTTGTTATTATTCATTATTATTTCCATGACAGGTCCTGGTCTGAAAGTGACTCCATTACATTACAGGTTATTGCCTCATATATCAAAGCTGGGCCAACCCAGTTTCAGTCTGACTGACGCTGAGACTGACTTGTCTCCATCACGCAGTAATTAGATGAGCCTGCTGGTTGCATATGAAGCAGCAGCGTTGCTCTTTGGAGGGTCAGAGTTGGGCATTGACCTGAGGTCACGAGCCGAGGCCTTTTCTGGTCTACTGCTGAGAAAAACACTCAGCTTGAAGGTCAGGATAAAAAAAACATCCAGGATGAAGACAGGAATCTGTTCTAGCTAGCTTATGCTTCAATCATTTCCTCCTGGAATGATGTGCATTCCAATTTGGAGAAAAACTTTAGTTTGGATGTGCGTCTATGTTTCTGCTGCAGAATCTGCATGGATCTGATGTTTAGCTGATGGAAATGTCTCGTTTGTTGTGTTTACATGATGCAGGCATCTGATTGGAGCATAGACGGGCTGCTTTGATCCAGCTGTCAGAGACACCTGTAAAACACACCTGAAGGTTTCATTATTTAGTGTTTCTGCTGAATTCAGATAAACAAATCATTTATTAAAGGATGATTAAAGATTCAGTCAGAGTGTTTATGAGAACTTTGATCCTGGTGCTGCAGGTGCTCAGAGTAAGGTCCTGCTGCTCCTCATCCCAAACATCCTGGTTGTTCAGGTGTCTGGTAACTCCTGGTCGTCTCCTTATGGAGGTGTTCCAGGAGTTGGGAGAAGGAGCTCCGTGGAGGGCCACACATCCTCTGGTCTGGGGAGACTTTGGGATCCTCCAGGAGGAGCTGGAGTGTGTCTCTGGGCAGAAGGAGGTCTGGGTTTCCTTCCTGAATACGGAGATAAGGGTGACAAATGATTGCATCATATTTAATAAAGTTTTTAATTACAGTCCTAACATGTGAAGCTGTTTGCAGCAGAAGGTGAAAAGTTCATCCTTTCTCACCTGAAAAGTGTCTAAAGAATTAAAAAGGTAGAAATGGGAACATTTCTGTGGTAAAAGTTGTTTTATTCATGGATTTATTTTGAAAATGTTCTTCTAGGGGAACACACCGGGTCGCTGGCAGGCCCGGGAAGCATCTCCTCTCAGACGGTTTCAGCTTCTCCTGACCGTAACGATTGTTTGTGATTATACCTGACCTACTTTAAACGTTTAATCTTGTGCATGAGGAGCCTTAGCTGTAATCAAAATCTTTGACATTAGCTTTTTTCAATGCATGTTTGAATTTGGCAAAGAAACAACAAAACTACAATGTTGAGGTTAGACATGTATATTAGGGGCCAACAATGACTTTTCCTGCTTCTCAGCTGATGCTTTTTCACTCTGAAACATATAAATGTCTTAGAAGGTATACTGAAAATGTTATTGTAATAAAACTTTAAAGCTAAGTCTCCTTTGAGGTCCAATAAATGCGATTATATAGACGCGATTGGAAGACGTTTTTCTGAAGAGCCGATCTTCTATTCAGTTTAGTCTCATGAAATTAAAAACAAGCAGAAAAACATTTTTTATCTAGTTTCCAACCCTTTTAAAAGTTGAGTTTTTATAACAACAATACAGCAGGACAGCTGAACTGACCAAAAGTGTTTAACTTCATGACACATTTTCTAATTTATTACAATTTAAAATGAGAAAAAAAGAAAAACATTTATCATCCCTAAAAATTAATTATTTGTGACCCTTTTATCCGTTATTGACAGACTTTAAAAAAGATCGACACCTTTATGACACAGTCACATAAAAACACACCAGGTATTAATTTTTATAAAGTTTATGAAGCGTTTTATGAGTCTTAACAAAAACTTTGGTTCATGTTTGAGAGAGACAGACAGAGAGAGAGAGAGAGAGAGAGAGAGAGAGAGAGAGAGAGAGAGAGAGAGAGAGAGATTGTAGTAGTTGCTTCACTTCACTTTCACTCCAGAGAAATAACCTTTTTTTATCACAGAGACGTTTAAAATCAGCTCCTGGTTTTAAACTCCTAAATCTACTTCCTGTTTACTTTCCCATCCTTCTCTCCTGATTCCTTGCTTCATCCCAGTTGGCTGTGATTTGAAGAGACCAGAACAGAAAAGAGAGAATGGGAACGTGTCCAGTTGTGAGCGTCATTTGACCCAGCTGCATCTTCTGCAGCTTGCGGCCGTTTTCTCATCAATTCTTTGCTTTCATTTGGTTCTTCTTGCAGCTTGGGACTAATGTGTCAAGCTTCCCTGAGACCAGTGAAGACAAAAGCCAGGGCATCCTCATTCAGAGTTCCTTTGGCAAGTTTTCTCCTCCTGCTGGACAAGAACTGAGACATCCATCAAGATTTGCTCGAATCGATTTCAGAGGCAGGAGGACGAAGGACGGTGGCACAAATTAGACAAACGACAGTGTTCAGTAAAGAGACAGCCGGCTCAAGAGTCATTTCCTGTCTGTGTCACATGGTTTTCACTTGGGACAAGATCAGTGGTCAAATCTGTTTAATCCAGACAGAGATGATCATTTTCACAAAGTCTGACCAACAGGGCCGGAGTGGGACACATTTTCAGCCCTGGAGTTTCAGACCCCAGACCGGCCCACTTAATGAATTATTATTAAAATCATGTTAGAACTTTATATGTATAGTCTACAAAAGCACACTACTCGGTAAAGCCTTGTAATTCAGTGCAAGAAAGAGTTGCTTTACAATGTAGGTTTATTTGAACATCAGTGCACATCTCCAACATTGTTCTTTACAACACATTCTCTAACAATATAACAATCTACCTTCTGTTCAAACAGCTGTTCTGAGATTTTCAAACCTTTAAAATGAAATGACTCAGCACTCCCTTTCACACTTTTTCCAGTTTCCCTAGACTCACCTGCACACAATTAAAATAATCATCTGTAAAGCTTTAGCACATTTGATATGGAAAACACATTTTTTGTAACCAATTAAAATATTTTCTATGGCAAAATATGCAGGCTTATTTCATTTTACTTTCATTCTAATAACTATCTGTTGTGGGCTTTGTGCATTTACTAATAAAAATACAACAGGTCACTACGATTATTTGGACATTAAAATTATTAAAATGAAACTAATGTTTGCTTGTTTGCACATGAGTTGGCTCACCTAGTCCTTCTATCCCAACAGGAGCAATACCCTCACTGCTGGCTCCTGGCTCTTCTTCTGACACTACATTGTGTGAAAATTGTCACAATTCAGCATTCATTTTCCTTTTTTACACGCTTTCTGATCAATGCTGAATCATCTAGCATTTTAGAACACTTTCATATAGAGCCAGGATAGTTTTCGTCATATAAATTTTAATAATATTCAGTTCACTGACTCAATAAGTAATCCTACCTGTACATGTCCACTCTGGAATTGTGGGTTTCTGCCTGGTGCTTATTAGGCCTACTGGATCTTGTGGGCTACAAGACAGTTTGGTGGCATCAGTCACATCATACTGTTAACTATATTACATAACGTTATGTCATGACGCCATATAATTCATTATTGATGCTTAATTAACTTGAATGGTGATTTGCAGCCGGTAAAGTTTAACATCTTGACTTGCCTTACCCGTTTTATCTTCATTTGAAGTTAAAGACCGCAAGCTTGTTTGAGAAAAAAAGGTGCTCATTTTTGCACATTTAGCTGCATCTGTTTCCAGCGCTTTCCTCTTTTTAATTCTTGCCTTCTCCGCGCCACCCTTGCTCTTTCTACTTTCCATCTTTCCGTCAACTGCGAGGTCACGTGGTGCGCACAGGCGCATATTGGGCAAAAAGAAAAAAAACGAGCTGCAGCCTGCAGGTAGAGACAGCCGGGAGGAGCGTATGAGATCAGCCCGGCGGCCTCAGTGCCATGACTGAACACCGGCACCAAAAAATAAAAATAAAATGATAAAAAACAAAAACGAGAGCACCGGCCCCATGCGGCCCAAACATCGCGCGGCCCACCGGGAATTCTCCAGACCCTCCCGATTAGCCACTCCGGGCCTGCTGACCAATACAGTAAATGAATACAACAACAACACTATTTAACAACATTTTTTCCAGCTTCAGCTTTGAGATTTTTATTCTCAAGTTTTTGCTTTAAGTTTGACGAGGTCCAGTGCAGCTGGGAAGCTGGGCTTCAAACATCTAATCTGACCCACGCCCTCCAGCAGATGTGTAGGAGGCGTTTTATCTGCGACCTTATCGGCATGCTCCTTCCCACCGGGAACATTTCAGGAGTTAATCACCAGCAAAAGCGTTCCACACAGCTGGCGCTGCCAGGTCATGAAATCACAGAACTGCACAATCACGTGTGATTTCAGCAGTTCCCACAATAACAAGCAAAGAGAAAGATGGCAGCATGTATCCAAACAGGCCTGTGGTTTATTTTCTGTTCCATTTGTCTCATCTACCGAGGTTTCACTGGTAATAAACATGTGTTTTCACTAGAAAATCAACTGGAAATCTGCAAGTGCTTTTATTTTGAAAGAGGCCTGCTCCTGTGTTGGACTTTCTGTTGGCCCAAGTCAAACTGCCAGGAGAACAGACAGCAGAAGACCTCGTCCCATCGTGGCTAAATTTGAGCACTTCAAGCAGAAAGATCTTGTTAAAAGCCGCGGGAGAGAGCTTAAAGGTAAAGACTACAGCGTAAACGACCAGTTTCCTAAGGAAATTCTGGATCGCCGCCGAGTTCTCTTCCCGCTGCGTAAGAAGTTCATCCAGGATGGGAAGCGGGCTGTGATCTCCATGGAGAAACTGTTTGTTGACGGTAAGATCTACAAAGAACGAGGAGTAACAGACTGGCTTTATTAGACAAACTTCAGGTACAACTTTATTATTATTAACAGCACTCACTGGGTTTTAACATGTCAGGATTTACAGCTGCTAGATCCGTTTAGATCTGTTCACTTGTTCCCTCACCACCTCACACCCACAACACTTTGTATTTTCTTTCTTCTTTTTTCCTTTTCTTAACTTTTATAATTCCTTTCTTTCCCTTTTTATCTGCTTCTGGATCTTTACATCTGCATGGCACAATTAGCTTTTTTCCCCCTACACTGCAGCAACACACACACACACACACACACACACACACACACACACACACACACACACACACACACACACACACACACACACACACACACACACACACACACACACACACACACACACACACACACACACACACAGAATCCATATGCACAGTCACACACGATAAGTAGCCTAAGGTGTTTCATTGCACAATCAAAACACTGTTGGGCTTGTCTTATTATTATTACTATTATTATTTATACTTTATCATTATCAGCATTTATATCTTTATATTAATATTGTTAAAATATGATCATTTTATTATTGCTACCATTAATTATTATTAATATTGCAAATGATAATAATGATACCCTTATTATTTACTCTCTATTATTTACTATCAGATTAATATATGCATTTAATTACTTATTTTATCTCATACACATGAAAGCGTCATTCTAGCTACTCACACACACATCTATGGGTGCACTTAGGTTTTCCTCATGGAACGTACATGGAGCTGGCTCCAGAGAGAAGAGATTTAAAAAATTTGATCAATTAAAAAGAGTGCTAGCAGACGTAATGTTATTACAAGAGACCCATAAATCTGCCACATCTGCAGATGAACTTAAAATATCTGAGTTTCCCAGCATGTTCTCTGCCTGCTTTAACTCTAGGCAAAGTGGTGTAGCTCAGGGGCGGCGTTAGGCCCGGCTACTTGGGCTGAAGCCCCGGATGTTTCATGAAAAGCCCCGGATCTAAATCGCGGAAGTAACATGCAGTACCAAAGTCCAACAGAGAGGGAGCAGCTGGCAGTAGTTTGTATACAGCCTGCCTGAGCCTCCACCACTGAAGAAGAAGCCCTTCAGCAGCCGGCTTCTTCTACAGTCTCTGCCTGAAGCGCATGAGTGAAGATGGACATAAGGACGTTTTTTAGACCAAAAGTACAACGACAGAACCCCAGCTTTGATGAGACTGGTGTTGACTCAGGTTTGTGAGTCTTATTTGAAAATATTTGTTGTGCTGCTGGTTTGCCTAAAGTTAGCTTATCAGGTAAAGTTGTTGGAGAAAGAAAGGGAATATTTACTATCATCTCACACTAAACACTAACAGGAACAATACTCTGCCCTGAAAATGCTGAATGTGTAGCTTTAGATTAAAAATTATGTGGTACAAGACAAATATGATGTTGACTAGTGCGTGTCATGTGTGTGTGTGTGTGTGCGCACGCACGTGCGTGTGTGTGTGTGTGCGCATGTGCGTGCGTGTGTGTGGCGTGTGTGTGTGTGTTTGTGTGTATTAAGCCCCGGATCTTCTTCAGTCCTAAATCCGCCCCTGGTGTAGCTATTTAAATACACAAAAACATCAATTTATTGGACACAGTTTCAGATTCAGAGGGTAAATTTAATACTAAAAATATCTATACAGAACCAAAGCTTATGTATCATCAGCATATATTGTCCAAATATTGAAGGAAGGGACGTAGACTCTGGAAGAGACGTAGGGAGGGATGTAGGAAGGGACGAAGACTTTGGAGGGTGAGGAAGGTACAAAGACTCTGGAGGGTGAGGAAGGTACGAAGACTGGAGGGTGAGGAAGGTACGAAGACTCTGGAGGGTGAGGAAGGTACGAAGACTCTGGAGGGTGAGGAAGGTACGAAGACTCTGGAGGGTGAGGAAGGTACGAAGACTCTGGAGGGTGAGGAAGGTACGAAGACTCTGGAGGGTGAGGAAGGTACGAAGACTCTGGAGGGTGAGGAGGGTACGAAGACTCTGGAGGGTGAGGAGGGTACGAAGACTCTGGAGGGTGAGGAGGGTACGAAGACTCTGGAGGGTGAGGAGGGTACGAAGACTCTGGAGGGTGAGGAGGGTACGAAGACTCTGGAGGGTGAGGAGGGTACGAAGACTCTGGAGGGTGAGGAGGGTACGAAGACTCTGGAGGGTATGAAGACTCTGGCGGGTATGAAGACTCTGGAGGGTGAGGAGGGTACGAAGACTCTGGCGGGTATGAAGACTCTGGCGGGTATGAAGACTCTGGTGGGTATGAAGACTCTGGCGGGTATGAAGACTCTGGCGGGTATGAAGACTCTGGAGGGTGAGGAGGGTACGAAGACTCTGGCGGGTATGAAGACTCTGGCAGGTATGAAGACTCTGGAGGGTGAGGAAGGTACGAAGACTCTGGAGGGTGAGGAAGGTACGAAGACTCTGGAGGGTGAGGAGGGTACGAAGACTCTGGAGGGTGAGGAGGGTACGAAGACTCTGGAGGGTGAGGAGGGTACGAAGACTCTGGAGGGTGAGGAGGGTACGAAGACTCTGGAGGGTGAGGAGGGTACGAAGACTCTGGAGGGTGAGGAGGGTACGAAGACTCTGGAGGGTGAGGAGGGTACGAAGACTCTGGAGGGTATGAAGACTCTGGCGGGTATGAAGACTCTGGAGGGTGAGGAGGGTACGAAGACTCTGGCGGGTATGAAGACTCTGGCGGGTATGAAGACTCTGGTGGGTATGAAGACTCTGGCGGGTATGAAGACTCTGGCGGGTATGAAGACTCTGGAGGGTGAGGAGGGTACGAAGACTCTGGCGGGTATGAAGACTCTGGCAGGTATGAAGACTCTGGAGGGTGAGGAGGGTACGAAGACTCTGGCGGGTATGAAGACTCTGGCGGGTATGAAGACTCTGGCGGGTATGAAGACTCTGCAGGCTGAAGGGGCGAAGACGTGGACTCTGCAGGCTGCAGCTTCCTGCTTCCCCTTTCTGGGACCACCACCGGAACGGGATGTGGAGCGTCCTCTGGGACCACCGCGGGAACTTGATGCGGAGCATCCTCTGAGACCACTACCGGAAATGGATGTGGAGTGTCCTCTGGGACCACCACCGGAACTGGATGTGGAGCGTCCTCTGGAACCGCCGCGGGACCAGGATGAGGAGCGTCCTCTGGGACCACCACCGGAACGGGATGTGGAGCATCCACTGGGACCACCGCGGGACATGGATGCGGAGCGTCCTCTGGGACCCCCACTGGAACTGGATGCGGAGTGGGAAGGTGGTGCTTGGACTGTTGTTGCTGGCGACGATTACGGCGTCGTTGTCGTGTGGAGGTTGAGACGGCGTCAGCAGGAACAGGGGAAGAGGAGAGGAAACCGGATCTGATGGTAGCAAGAGGGTAATGATGACTCGGGGCCGACAGAGTAGATGTGGAAGCGGTGACTTGGTGTCCCGGGGGTGTGGAGTCGGAGGCATGAACAGAAGATGAACTAAGGCCAAAAGTCTCCTGCAGACGCCTGGCAAACTCCCAGAAGGACACCGATCTGGATGGACGTACTGAAAGATGGTCCATGGCCCACACCAGGGCGCTACCACCCAAATTAGACACCATGAAGGAGACTTTGTTATGCTCCGAGGAAGCCAGGTCCAGGTAACAAGCACAGGCTTCGATGTAGGTACGGCAAGTCTCTGGGTCTCCACAGTACCTGTAGTGGAGTGGTTTTGGTGGAGTCCAGGTTTCTGCTGGGTCCAGGTGTGGTCGGTCCATTCTGTCACGCTGAGCAGGAGGTTAGGACCCAAAAATGCAGAACACACTAGACTGGAGCAGATGTAAATAAGTAAATCCTTTATTTAAAGGAGGAGACTTGATCGAGCGATCCAAAAAAAAAAAAAACAGAAGTTCACAACTGAGCACTGATTCGGGCAAAACTCAGGAGGGAACAGAACAGCGTAGACACAACGATGGACCGACAAACACTGAGGGACAAGACAGGGCTTTTAAACACAGAGGGAGGTGATCAGGGGAACAGGTGTGAGTGATCTGGAGGGAAGGCAGGTGTATTCAATAAACTAAATGGGGAAAGAACAAAGCAGGAGGGAATAATCATGGGACATAAAAGGAGAACCTGGAGGAGGCTGGGGACAGAGGGACACAGAACATGACAATGAGTGATTATGGGCTTTGTGATAAATGGCGATCTCTTCATCCTAACCGTAGAGAGTATGCTTTTTTCTCACACATCCATCATTCTCATTCACGTTGAGATTATTTTCTAGTCAGCAGCTCATTGTTGGCTGACATTTCAGACACTGGGATACACTCCATAGTTGTCAGCGACCATGCTTCAGTTTCTTTAACTTTACATTACTGCTTAAAGACGAAGGTTTTATAGATTTTTTTTTAAGGAGTGGGCTTTATATTTAGAACATAATGACCTGCCTGGAACATCAGCATCTATTCTCTGGGAGGCAGGGAAGGCAGTGATGAGAGGTAAAATAATCTCTTTCTCATCACATAAGAAAAAAACAGAAAACAAACGTATTCAGGAGTTAGAAGAACTCATTAAGTCTTTAGAGGCATCCACAGAAGAGGAGTTAATGAGCAAATTACGTAAAGCTAAACTAGAACTTCTTGGAATTATTGACAAAAAGACACAATTTTTAGCACAAAGACTACGAATAGAAAACTTTGAACATAGTAATAAATCAGGTAAATTTTTGGCTAGCCAGTTAAAAATAAATAAAGAGAAAACTACCATATCTGCTGTTAAAGACTCAACCGGGAATATAGTTTATGATCCTGAAAGAATAAACAACACTTTCAGACACTTTTACCAAACTTTGTACTCACCACAGATAAACCCATCAGATGACGAGATCAATGAGTTCCTTGACAGGGTAACACTTCCTAAATTATCAGACAGCCAAGTTACAGTCCTGGACTCGCCACTAACATCAGCGTGCCTCCAGGAAGCCCTTAAATTCATGCCTAATAGGAAGGCTCCAGGTCCAGACGGGCTTCCAGCAGAGTTCTACAAAGAAGTCTGGATCATTCTGGCTCCAATAATCTTCAGAATGGTGAGGGAAATCGAAGAGAGCAGCAGATTACAGCCGAACATGAATTCAGCCAACATTAGTCTCTTTTTAAAACCAGGTAAATACCCTGTATTTCCTACCAGCTATCGCCCAATTTCTCTTATTAATGTCGATCTCAAAATAATTTGTAAAGCCCTGGCAAAAAAATTAGAGAAGGTAACCCCCTTCATAATACACCCTGACCAAACTGGTTTCATTAAGGGTAGACAGTCATCCACAAACTCACGTAGATTACTTAATTTGATAGATTTCTCTTACAGTAGAAACATAGAAACTAGTATATTATCTCTAGATGCAGAAAAGGCTTTTGATAGAGTTAACTGGAAGTTCTTATTTTTAACTTTACATAAATTTGGTTTTGGAACAGATTTGCAAGTTATTCTCACTTCATGAAGTTTCGGAGGCTGACTGAAACTTCTGTCCAGAAAATGGTTCACTCATCCAGAGCCAGAGCTGCAGAAAAGAGGTGTGAAGCAGTAACTGCTGTCAGAGCGTCTCATACGGTTTGTATTTACAGCTTCCCGAATACTATATTAATTATGCTGTAAGGATGGAGTGTCAAACTCCAGTCCTTAAGGGCCGGTGTCTAGAAAGTTTTATATGTCTGTTTCAACACAATTGAATAAAAACTTTAGGTACCTCGTAGGACCCCATAGTACAAGGGGTCTCCAACTCCAGCAGAGTCACTCCCCTGCAACATTTAGGTGCATCACTGCTCCAAAACAGCTGAATCAAATGAGTGATTCACCTCTTCAACATGCCATCAGATTTGGCAAATGAATCAATCATTTGATTCAGTTCTGTTGGAGCAGGGATGCACCTAAAAGTTGCAGGGCAGTGACTCTCCAGGGCTGGAGTTGGAAACTTCTGTAGAACCTACCTGCAGACTACACAGGAGTCTTGACACCCCTGCTGGAAGGTTGTGGATATCAAATGGTCTACTGGGGATTAGTTATACAAGAGTGTTTCACAATTCTCCAAATGCTCAACTTGATTTGAGTTTCAGTTTTAGGGTCACAAATCGATTTGATTTGGACTTTTTTTTTTCTATTTCTTACAGCAGAGAAACTTATGCCATTTTTAGACTGGTCTAGTCTACAATCATTGGTTTCATTTATTAAATGTTCTTTCGTGTGTATCTTTTCCCCTCCACTTTGCAAAGTCTAAATTGATGATTGGTATTGGTGTTGATTGATTGATTACTATACCCCCTGTGCTTTAAACTTTTCCTAAGGTAATCTTGGATTGATAAAATTACCCAGCACTGAAACACAAAAATGCCCTTTCCCCCCATCATTGCTTAGGCGCCCCTATGCGTCGCATACCCTGCATACCCACTTTTTACGCCACTGAACACAAGCCTGAACGTATTGCACCATGTTGTGGCGTTACTACTGCTAATGGTTAGCTTCAGCTAGCCGAGACGAGCTCTGCATTCTTTGTCCTGTGGGCGGTGCCAAGCCAGAGTGGGCGGGGTCATGAATTTTAATTTTCTCATTGACGTAGAAGAGACTGGCGTTTTTTGACCCTATCTTTTTGCCGTTTGTTTCTTTTATGCAGCTGATGCAGGCGATGGCATTGGAGATCATTCATGCTGAACGTGAAACTCAGAGTGAACGATCTAGGACCTTTAAACTCCAGAGGGGGCGAGGCTACATCAGCTGTTTTAACAAGTCATAGAACTTTATACCTAATTTAAAGAGAATGTCACCCTGAAAGCAACTTTTTTTTTTCAGAAAAACTATATAAATGCGTGTCTAATCGTGCTGCAGACACGTGTAGTCAATGGTTTTGCACTTTAGTGCATTTTAGTTCAAATTTTAATTTTCTGCCTAAAACTGTCAGTGTTGTACCGTTGTCAGGTAAAAACTCTGCACTGCATTTGAATTTAAATCTGCCCTTGCTATTGGCTAAGAGGTACCCTAGAACGTTAGCTGGTAAAATATGATGTCACAATGTCGTTGTGAGCCTGTGTGTGTGTGTGTGTATCTGTTAGCGGCTCCGCCCTCTCGGTCTGCTGGGCAACAGCATTTGTTGCATTTTTCAAACAGGAAGTGGGAGTTAAATAAGAATCTGGTAGGGGGTGACTTGCTCTTTAACCACACATTCTCATCATAAATAGCATTTCTCTAAGTTGTGGGGAATAAAAGTAGACTAACTTTATTAGAGGGTTCTTAAATGCTTCTGCATAAGCACCTTTAATTATTACACACACTTTATAAAACACATTGTGATAAATTATTATTTGTGTTTCAGAGTAAATATGATATTTTTATATAAAAAGCATTTATGGAGAATCACCTCATGTGTTTAAAGTACATTTAAATGTATGGTTAAAGAAAGTGAGTGTGAGTGGACACCCGCTTGTTTTCGCTGGGTGTTCCTCCTACTCATTGCCTTTTTCTTAAATGTTATTCTCCTGCAATGATGATGAATTACAACAATTACCCACGGCCTGAGGAAACAATGTGTTATTGATGGAGGATGCCTGGAGGAGAAAAAACAAAGCTGAGGAAAAGAACTTCCCCCCTGCATCCACGGGCGTTGCTTTATCTGAGAGCAACACACAGATAAAGCCACCATTAAAGGCCAGCAGAACAATAGATGCTATATTTATAACCACAAGAGCGCAAAACGAAGGAATAAGCAAAAAAATACGAATCAGTGTTTGGAGACGGTCAGAAATACATTCATGTTCTCAGCAGTCCTTCAGACGATGAGGAGGGAAAACAATGCTTATTCATTTTTGTAGAGTTCCACGTTAGCCAGCGTTCGGACTGATTTGATATCTGTTCACTTCTCTTGGGCGTATTGGGGGATTTGATTTAAACGATAGGTTTTCCAGTGCAGATTCAGTGTTTTAGGAGTAGTTGGTCTGTGGTTAGTCGGAGTAAACTGAAACATCTTCTGATTTCTGACATCAAAGAAACGATGATGTCTGGATCTTTTTACTTTTCTCATCAGGGATCCTGAAGCTTTTATTCATCTGCTGAGGCCCGTCTCACGCTCATCAGCTGACATTTACATGATGCTGAACTCCTCTCCCAGCATCTCTTCACACACGTTATGCCTTTGTGTAAATCCAGATGTGTGAATTGTGTTTGTGGGAGATGGGGGAGCTCTCCTCCTGCCTCCTGGTGAAGGAAAACAAAACGTGTGACACCTCTGAGCAGGAAGGAGCTGAGGATGGAGGAGAATGAAAATGAAGCGATGTGGACAGAGCATTTAAAGGGTTAATGAGGTTCATCTTCCTTCAGCCTCTTCATTTGAATCCCAACAGAAAATAAACTAAAATCAGATTTAAAGGAAAGGGTTAACATCACAATCAGCTGTGATGCTTTAACCTTAGCCAAACGGGATTTGTCCTGACAAACCCATGGTGAATGCATTTTTGAGAATTGTGGACTCTTGTAATTTGGTGCAATGTGTTTTTGGACCGACTCAGGAGCAGGGACATGCTCTTGATCTTGTTTTAACATCTGGGCTGTCTGTTTCTGACATTGAGATTTGTGACGCTGTTTTCTCAGATCATACGCCTCTACGTTTTAGCATAGCCCTCTCTGACAACAACCTATGATCACCTGCTCGTTTCAGGCAGGTTAGGATTGTTAACCCATTAACTGCTCCCCATTTTTGTGGCGAATTTGATATGGCTTCTAACAACCTGGAATCCTTTTCTGACAATATAAATGAACTTAGCTCACAGTTCCATGATTGCTGCAGCATCATTATGGACTCAGTGGCCCCGTTGCAGCTCAGGAAACCCAGGGCTAAACGTGAGCCGTGGATAAATGAGTCCACGCGCAATGCAAGAAGAAAATGTCGAATGGTTGAGAGAAAATGGAAAAAGGACGGACTAATTATTTCTTTCCAGATGTTAAGAAATGCTCTTCATTGCTATCAGGCTGTGGTGATGGAGGAAAGGAGGAAATATTTCTCAGATATCATTCAGTCTGCCTGCAATAAGCCACGTGTTCTTTTTAATGTTTTAGATTACGTCCTCAATGTCGACCAACCTGCAGAAATTGAGATCTCCCAGGGGCTGTGTGAATCGTTTTTGACATTTTTCATTAATAAAATAGTGAGCATTAGAGCTCAGATACCGGCATGTCCTCTCCAGGGTTCTGCAGGATGCTGCCCTTCAACTTTTTGTCAATTTGAACCACTGACTCTGGGTTGCCTGTGGGAGATCGTGGAACCCTTAAAACCCTCAGGTTCTCCTACTGATGTGATTCCTCCCCGCCTCTTTAAGGAGGTTTTTTCCTCCGTGGGCCCTTGGGTTCTTACCAAGTTCTTAGTTAATAGTAGCCTTTCATCTGGTGTGGTTCCAGAATCTTGGAAACATGCTGCTGTTCAGCCACTTCTGAAGAAGCCCAGTCTTGACCCCTCTACTGTGTCTAATTATAGCCCAAAACTTCCATTCCTTTCAAAGGTTCTGGAAAAAGTGGTGTATCCAGGTAGCCTGGATGAGGCACTGGAGGTGGAGCAAACTGGTCTGGCTGAGAAGCCAGGTGTAACTGAGGTGCTGGGCTCAGCCCAGCTGCAGCAGGTGCAACCCCACTAACAGCAATAGCAGCCGGTGAAGTAGCAACTGTAGCAACTGTCGGAGGTGATGGAGAAGGAGGAGGAGATCGTTGGAGTGAGGGGTTTTCCCTTTCTCCTGTGAGTGCAGAAATCTGTGATTTTAAATACTCAATTTCATTTTCTCAGTTGTGTACCCGAGATGTAAGGGTAATGACATCAAACTTTACAGCATATTTCTCATCCTCCATGATGGCCATTCTACTCCAACTTATTTTTGTTATGCAACAAATTTGAAACTTCTGTCTGAGCTTCTATCAGCTGTTTCCGTGCTTCCATCAGCTTCTTCTCTGAATCAGAACCACGGGCTCCATCTCTTTGCTGTTGGTCAGAAAGTGTACATAAGATGTCTTGTGTTTCAATGTAGGCAGTGACTTCTCTGTCCCACAGATTAGATAGTAAGACCCGTGTGTTCGCTCCGCTCCAAAATGGCGGTGAGTCTGGATGACGTCACCGGAAAGTTTTTAACACCAAAGTGTACAAAAACACCGCTTCAACTACCCAACCGAGGTCGGAGTTTTACCCAAAGGCGTAGCGGATTTAAAGACACAGAAACGCTGCATCAAGCGGCTCAGGTCGGGTTTTCACAGCATCTGTCTGCATTCCTTCGTGGGGTTTTGTAGTTGCTTGCAGCTCAAGGCGTCAGATTCAAATAACAAGAATTTGTTTGGGTCAGGCTGAGATAATTTTCCTCTCTGCCTTCAGTCTTTAAACTGATCATTTTAGTCCTTCAGTTAAGCCAATTTGGGGTTTTTAAACCTGTCCATACCGTCCGTCAGGGCCGTTGCTAGCTATTTTGGTGCCCTAAGCACAAAGTCTTCGTGGTGCCCCCCCCCCCCCCCCCCCCACACACACACACACACAGAAAAAACAACACAATCACTGGCATGTGATATGACTAAATTCAAAACTATTTAACCTTTATTAAGAACTAGTGAGGCACAATATACACAACTAGAAAATTCTGAATATGAAGGGAGGAGGTTAGCATAATGGACTTTTTTCTTCAAATTATACCATCAGCAGCTGATGTTCCTCTTGGCCCGTAAATGTTTATGAAATATATATCAACATTGAGCAAATACCTAATTTGAAAATAGGTTTGTCAGATTTTTCATATTAAATCTCAGTTACATAGCCTATAGACCACATAGGCTATTTAATAATTATATAAATCATGTCCATAGTTAACTCATGATTAATCACAAACAGCCGCTTATTTAAAATTAAAATTTCTTACTTTACCTTGACGGTGTTTTTGTCCTTCCTGTTTTTGTGATATTTAAGTATTTGGGTGGACAAATATGATTCATTTGTTTATTTCTGTTACCAAACAGCACAGATGGGCCTATCTGACCTCACAGAGGAAACTTTATTTTACTTGAGAAAGATGTTTTAAGATGAACTTATTAAAACAAAAAAATCTTCAAACTCTTCAAGGTTTATTTTTAGATGAACAACCTTTAACACTGTTCAGACTTATTTGTTGATCCAAGTCGCATGAACAGGCTGAATAAAAGGATTTTTCCCTTTGTTGCATTTAACTATTTCTTCTTTGAAGAAGTACTGATTCAGAAGAGAATAATTGCATTTAGGAAGATGATGACTTGCTACGTTTTTTCTCCAGCAGAAATAAAGCTCCAAAGCTTCTCTGAGTTTCTCTCCCTCTCAGCCTCTCTCACTCAGCTGCTAATGAATGCCCGGTAGGCAGGGCCAGATTAACACTTTGTTGTACCCTGGGCAACAATATTCAAGGGCCCCATCATCACAACCCAAAGGATCACCATAATATGGCCACATACAGAATATTTTACTATAATATGCAGTAAATATACTCAATACTTGAATACCTGATGTCACGTAACCCTCTCAGGGTAACCTTTGACCCACCTCGTGTGGACTGACCAATGAGGAGAGGGTCTTAACTTGAGGCCCTCTCTTCATTGGTCAGTCTGCATGAGACTGACTCTCAACTGACGTTCAAAGTCATAGGCAGCGAAGCGTCTCAGCGTAAAAGCCCGGGTGGACAGTTTGTTTAATATAGGGTGATCATATTTCCATTTCCAAAAAAGAGGACAGGGGATCTGTGTCTGTGGTGTCACACTACGGCAATGCCACACAAACCACGTTGGGACCCATTTTTTTGTAAGAACTAAATTAATATCAGATTCTACCAATAAAAGGGCTCTAAAACAATTCATATGTAAATATTTTGCATATTTATTGCAAAATCTCATTTTTCTGCTTTAGTGCTGCAACAAGGTTTTATTAATAATAAATTATTATACCTTTTGTTTTACTACAGCATCGGTAAACTTCCTGTACACAGATTATTAAGGATGCTTGTTTCAGCTGTGAGATTAGACGATAGGATCAATGAATGTCACACACTCCATGGAAACTTTCAGAGAATCCACAAATAGTGGCTTTCACATGGTTTTGTTACTTTTAGCAGGTTTAGAAAAGCAGCAGATGAGACAGCATGTCTGATAGTTTAGTTTTTCATCTGATAATATTAGAACATGTCAGTAATGTCTGAGGGGCTTTTACAAACACTGTATAACTAACATTCCTGGAGAGGGTATGGATTACACAGAGGCTTCTGGGGAGCCCAGTTTTGGGGTGGTGGTGGTGCGGTGTGTGTGTGTGTGTGTGTGTGTGTGTGGGGGGGGGGGTCATTTTGCCTTGGCCCCCAAAATGTCTTGAAACGGCCCTGGGTGTGTGACAGAGTTTTGAAGGTGATCTGAATTGTATCAGATGTATAAATATGACATGTGTATAACTTATTGTTTTATACAGGTAAAAACGTGTAGTGGAGATAAATCTACCTACATTTTACTTTTCAACACTTTGTTTTGTTTTCTTGTTTTTATTGAACTATTTTCCTGTCCTGTCTGTCTCTCATCTTCCTGCATCTCCTCTAAACTCTCCAGAAAAACTGCTGCCTGGATTTTTACTTTTTCACCTCATCAGTTACTTTTGAGCAGATCAAAGGGATCTCCTGACCGCAAAGCGGAGAGCGCGTTTCGATGCGTCAGTGAGGTGAAATCACCGCAGCACAGGTGATGAGCTCCGCAGTAGCAGAGCGCTTCAGGCACAGATAAGACAGAAAGTAGAGAACATGTGCGGACATGAACGATCGTGTGTTAATTATAGTTTTTTGGTTGCACCACTTTGAGAATGGACCGTGTGCTGGAAGCAGCCGCCTGGATCGCTGCGCAACAACACGCTGTGCCGCTCTCTGCTCAGAAGAGTCCATAAATGAAGTAATATAGGTAGAAAACTTTTTTCAGGCTCCCCTGGATGTGGGATATACAGCTCCCCCATAATTCGATCACTGCTCCTGGATGAAAAGCCGGACATCTTCATCAACACAAGAACCCCCAGTCCGGACGTCCCTGACAGAGTGAAAAGTGGACACAGTCCATCTCTACTTTTTGTATTGTTTTCTCTCTGTAAACATGCTGTTAACTTGCTTTGCACATCTTCCAATTGAAATCTGTCTTTATCATATATATTTTATTTTTTCATAAGTTTGCGTTTGGTGCCCCTCCCCCGGCGTGGTGCCCTATGCGCTATGCGTGGTGTGCGTGTGCGGAGCGCCGGCGCTGCCGTCCGTTGACTCTCTCCGAGATGACATCCATTTTGCGCACTAACCCCAAAATTCCACTACCTCCGCTCTGCTCCGCCCCCGCCTTCCGCAGCCGCTCGATTCCGAACTCAATTTTTACTGGTACCCGCTCTACAAGGGCTCCGCTCCGGTGCGGAGACCTGAGGTGCGCAAACAGGCATGCGCAGGATTTTCGAGATCTTGTGATACAGCCCGAGCAATAAACGCGGAAGTTAGATCCAAACACCCGTTGTGTGGGAGAAGCATCGAAATGAACTGTTTAATCTGCCCATCATTTGTGTTGAGAGATCAGCAGTGTTTGGATCAACAAAGTGTGACTACTTTGATAGTGGAAACTGTATTGTTGGGGTTATTAGGAGCGAACAATTAGTAAGCTTCAACTTACTTTTGGATTCTTCAATAAATTCTGTAAATATGGGAATATTTACTGATTTATTAATTAATTAAGATATTCTTAGATATACGGGGCACCATTCCCCTTTTTCCGGGGAAAAATTGAATCCAAAACTCTTATCAGTCTTTCTTGAAGTTCGTAGAATCCTTGGAGCAGAGACTTCTCTTCGACACAACAAAGCTACTGGACACAAAAATCTGAATTTTATAACATTTAATTAACAATTTGTCAAATGAATAAACAGTGGAATAGATGAATAATAACCGTGTGATATGATTGAAGATGGATGTGTTTGCATGTGATGGAGGATGTATGAATGGGGTCCTTTGTTCTCACAAAGGAGTAGTGTGTGTGTGTGTGTGTGTGTGTGTGTGCGTGTGTATGGATTCAAAATGGAGTCTTGAATACAAGATGGCTGACCCCTTTGTCTGGCTAAAGTGTGGATGGCAACTTGCACTTTAACTTCCAAAGCACTTAGAATCAGTAGTAACTTAACCTTAAATCACTCAAAACATTTCAAAAGATCATGAAACAACACAAAAGATTAATCACAAATTAATATCTTTTAGTTTCAGCCTGGCCATGACAGAAACCATTTTAAGATACCAAACAATGATCAATAAGCAGTTTATTCTTTCAAAATGACCCGACGGACGTGTTTGGGACGAAAGAGGAAAACACGAAGCTACTTTTTAAGCAATAGACGCGGTTTATTGCTTATTTGAGACCATAGAGGAAACGGGAGAAGGAAAGAATGAGAGAAAGAGATGAGTTTCTGATCACCAGAACAGTGAAGCGTCCCTCACTGTTTTGATTTGACGGTTCTCCGTGTTTCTCCGCAGTTTGACGTCGTCCGTCGGTTTGATGCTTTCTCCGTTGTTTACCTCCACGAGTGTTTCTCCACGGGCTGGACAGAGACAGCAAAGTTTCTTTCTGTGCTGAGTTATAACTTACAGCGTGCTTGATGGAGTTGTTGCTTTCCTCCGCAGTTCTGTGTCCTCAAACATCAGCTGGAGGGGAGCAGAAACGAGCAGATCTGATGGGCTTGCAGTTTAGTTTCCAGCAGTTCCGTGGCTCAACTTGGCACTTAGAGCTTCCGCGTGCTCAAGTTGTCGGAGCGTTGACAAGCGTGTCCTTACCGCCAGGTATCCTGGGCAAAAGAACAAGGTTTCTTTGTCTCTGCTGAAGATTTATGGTCTTAGTTCGCGGGAAAAGCTCCACGGCTTCCCGCACATGCGCAGAACGTGTTTCTGGTACTAGGCGGTAACATCACCCAATGCTTCCGTGTGCAAAGCATCATGGGAAATGAAGTTTCTTGGCGCTGATGTGATTATTTGCTTTCCAGAGCAATTTAAGCACAGTCATTTTGGAGAAAATCACTGCATAGTAATTTCCTCATGAGGTCAGACCCTCAACATTCCCCCTTTTGGTTTCGGGGATCGCGCCCAAAGCTCGATCGTCGGAAGCACAGATGGGTTTGTTCCTCATGAACGTAGGTCGACTTGATTGTCGGAAGCACAGGTGGGTTTGTCCCTTAGGACGTTGGTCTCCTTGGACGCCTTTGTCTTTGGTCTTTGTCTTGGATCCTGGCGCCTTTGGTCTTTGATCCTGGTCAGGCACAAAGAGGATAGGAAACGGGATAGTCCCCAACGCGCATAACGAGAAGAAGCCACTCACGCAGGTGGTACGCAATGATGATGTCGTCCATGCGAGAGGTAGTAGTGTAGAAGGAGGAAGGTCGGTGGGCGGTTAACTCCACGAGTGGACACAAAGGCATCTCACCGCCGGCCATACAGTTCAGTTTATGGAGCACGCGGTGATGTACGAGGTCCATAGTTCGCAAACGCGCATTGACCTATGTGGTCCCAAGATTCCCCCCTTTTTGGTCCAAAGGGTGGATCAGGACAGTCTTTGGGCTAAAACAAGGACCATAAAACTAAGAGGTACTACAATGTGCTGGTGTGCCAGACAGAGTCATTGACAGACTGAGCTGGGCCGGCACATAACCACTAGTCAATATGTGACCAAGTAAGAAACAAAAATACAGAAAACCCCCAAAAAAAAACATGTAACATATAACATCCAAGAAAATTCATAGCAACCTTGAGGTCTCATAAAATACATTCTTAGGTAATACATTCAGTGTGTAGCTTATAAAGAATGTGACATAATGCAACACTCAGATAAAAATGTGAGGTAGACTAAAGTGAGAACTACTCTTAGGGTTACAGAATAACAAAGAAAATGTTGCTCACCCCCTTTAGACAGGTGTGGTACATTCACGCTTGGAGTCTCCCCGAACGCGGTTACGAGGCACACCGTAGGTGAGCAAGTGCATCTTATCTTGGAGTTTCTTAACACGCCTGTAGGCGGAATAAGCAATCACGGCCGTGATGAGCCATCCCATCCCCAGGGCGACCAATGTGCAGATTAAGGTCGTATAATCTGTGTCAATGTAGCGTCTTGGGTATCTATTCATGGGCGTCAAAGTAAGTTCACGCGGGGTTTGTGTGAACTTAACAAGTTTGGTTCCTTCAATCAGTAATTGTTGGTCAATTTCTAAATCGAAGGCAAAGTTATAACCCTGGAAAGCGTCCATGATCTCAATCTCTGAGTCATGCTGTTCGAGGTTGAGGTGATGGAGTGTCAGGTTTCTAGTTCAAAGTGGAAATGCCTACCGTCCTTTCAAATACCAATGTTCAGCATCGACTTAAACCTATAGATGTGAGGTGTCACAATTATGGGAACATGTAACAGGAAACCGAGTTCTAATTTTCTGCATCAACGTGAATGGGAATTGCACTACCTAGGCTGTACGCTAGGTGGATTTGTGAAAGGTGCACAGTAGAGGGGTAGCAGCTGTCAAGCTAACTTTGAGCAGGTCCAGTGGTACCAAGTACGGGGAAATACGACTTTCAACCAAGCTGTCCAGCGTGGAACTTACTTCCCTGAGCAGGTCCTGCATCAAATCTCTCACCACTCGTGTGTACACAATATCCTGATGTATGGTTTCAGACAAAGTCTTGATTGCACGTAGAGATTCATTAATCAGAGCCTAGTATAAGTACCAGAGTACTCTGTAAGGTTTTAGTAGGTACATCCTGTTAGCGGTCTAGGAAGGAGTTTCTCTTGGTTAGTGAAAGTGACGGCGGGGGGGGGGGCCTGGTTCTTTGTCGGTTAGTACATGTTAGTGGGTTAAACGTGCACTTTCCCCCCCTTTCCATTTCCATGCATAGAACTATGTCGAGACTACGTCTACCTCCTGCGGGGAGTCTGGTCTCTGTACCCGCGGGGATGGTTTGACGTAGGGTTTGATTTGGTTTGCATGCACCCATTTGTAGACAGGCTCCTGTCTCGCTTTGGTGATGCGTAACCTGTATGCAACTGGAGAGAGTTTTGCCACGATCTCAAATGGTCCTGACCAGCAGGGCAGGAACTTCTTAGCTTTGCGTGCCGGTTGGGCGAACCGGAAGTAGAATACTTTGTCACCCACCTCGTATTCGCGGCTGGTTGTCTTTTGGTCGTAGTAGGCTTTAGCGCCTTCTACGTTGGTCTCCAGTTTCTTCTGAGCGTGCGCGAACGTAGCTCTGAGGTGTGTTTTCAAGTCTGCCACATACTGATGAGCGGTATAGGCAGTGGCAACACTGACATCCTCTGGGTGATACAGGAGGTGCAGTGGTAGAGTCATCAGTCTGCCGGTCATCATCTCAAAGGGCGTAACCCCCGTGGATCGCTGTGGAGTGGACCGTATGGCCATCAGGACCAGAGGGAGCTTGACGTCCCAGTCCTTCCCAGTGGAGCAGACGTACTTTTTGAGCATAGAGACGACCGTGCGGTTCATCTGTTCGACCTGTCCGGATGACTGTGGGTGATAGGGAAGGTGGAATCTCACTTCCACTCCCAGAAGTTCAAACAGGGACGTCATTACACTGGATGTGAAATGAGTTCCTCGGTCAGAGTCAATGCAGAGTGGAAGTCCCCATCGACTGAAAACGTGGTTAATCAGCAGTACAACGGTTGTGACGGCTGTATCGTGTGGCGCTGGAAGGCACTCAACCCACTTTGTGAAACTGCAAGTTACAGTTAGCATATATTTGTTTCCTCTTGCCGATTTGGGAACCGGTCCAACCCAGTCGATCTGCAGGTGGGACCAAGGGAAGGTTATTCCCCTGCGTTGCAGTGGTGCTCTAGCAAGCGGCTGGGAGGGTTGAAACTGGGCACAGATGAGGCAGCCTTGGACATAGCTGTGTACGTCCTTGGACATTGACGGCCAATATGCTACTTCTGTCAGTGACGCGAGGGTAGCTTTTGCTCCGCGGTGACCTCCAACCGGAGTGTCGTGGGCGTAGGCAAGCATCACTCCTCTGTGGTCGAGTGGAACAACCCAGCGCGGCGGGCTGTGATCGTCACGCATGTAAACTAACAAATCGTTTTGTAGTTTCAGGTGCGTGAGTTGACGATGCAGGTTTACCAAATCTTGGCTTGCACCAATAGGTGGTGATGGTTGTTTAGACATCGGGCCCTTTTGGAGAAGCTCGCGGATGAGCTTCAGGTCAGGATCTTGTTCCTGCATGGTGACTAGGTCCACGTCCTGTGGTTGTCTGCCTAGAAACACTGGTACCTCAACGGTCCGAGGTTCGTCTGCCTGTTTAGCATGGCGACGAGTAATCGCGCAGACCTTGTGAACGGCCTTGGGTGGAAGCCACTCGTCTTTGAATTCCCAGCAGGTTCCCTGGTCAGCACCGAGCTTAGCAAGGCGGTCAGCTTCGTCATTACCATCTTTCTCTGGACCTAGGGTCCTGGAGTGACCTTTGACCTTTTTCCAGTAGACCATTATGCCTTTCTCAGTGGTGAGCAGATCACACGCTAGGAATAACTCCGAGTGTTTCACGTCTCTGTTCCTGGCGTTTTTCATGTGGTTCTCCTTCCACATGGGGAAGTGAGAGATGAAGCTGTGTCTAGCGTAGTTTGAATCAGAGCAAAGGACGATTTGAGTGATGTCCAAGGCTGCCGCCTGCTGGAGGGTTATCAACACTGCAGCAATTTCGGCGTACTGACTAGACTTTTGGCCCAACCGGTAGTGATTTGGTTGCTTAGTGTCACAGTCCACCCAAACGACTCCAACCCCGGCACGGAGCTGGCCTTCGTGAAGGTAGGCGCATCCGTCAGTGTAAACTTTCGGAAGCCCTTGGCAAACATTCTCATCAAAGTATTGATGATTGGATGCGGTTGGGTAGACTGCGGCAGGTGTGTCCAGGGGGCCCATGACGGAGTCAGAGTCACAGTGCTGGCAGCCTGCTAGCCCTTGTCCTAGCGCTAGCTTGGTGTTCTGACCATACTTGACCTCAATGTTGTATCCTTGGAGCACCATCATCCACGTCGCAATGCGGCTGTTTGACACTCTTCCTTCGCGCAGTCGCTGGCTGTTTAGGAAGGTGACAGGCTGATGACACGTTTCAATGATCACTTTCTGTCCACCGATGTAACTACGAAAGTGTTCGACGGCCCAGACTGTAGAGAGGAGAGCTCTCTCGCAGTCTGAGAACTGGAGTTCCACCTTGCTCAGAGGCTTGCTGGCGTATGCCACAACTCTCATGTCCTGATCGTGTTTCTGCTTCAAAGCAGCGCTCAGGCAGTGAGAGGAGAAAGTAGCCTCTATGTAGAACTTTTTATCCTTGTCTGGGTAAGCCAGACAGGGTGCGGACGCCAACTTCTGTTTTAGGAACTGGAAGGAGAGTTCTTGGGGTCTGTCCCACACGAAAGGTGTGTCGTTCCGAAGCAGCTCAGTGAGGGGCCTCGCTATTTCAGCGTACTCCTCAATGAACTGCCTGGAGTAGTTGCAGACTCCGAGGAAGCTCCTGAGTTCGGTCAGATTAGCTGGGGCTTTGATGTCCTGAATGGCTCTAATGCGTCCCGCTTGGGGCTCGACTCCATTAGGGCCAACCAGCAGTCCAACATACTCCACTTTGGTTCGACACCACTGTCCCTTGAGAATCGCCAATTTAGCTCCGGCGTCAGCGAGCTGTTGCAGCACGTGACGGAGTTCGGCCAGGTGCTCCTCGAAGGTTCGACTCCTCATCAAGATGTCATCGACATATATGAGGTTCCCTCTGGAAGCAGCATCTGACATGGCTTTGTGGAGGAAGATGTTGAACTCGGCAGGTGAGTTAGAGTAGCCAAAGGGGCAGCGGTTCCAAGTATATTGGCGATTTCCAAAGGAGAAAGCCAGTTTATACTGGTCCGCCGGCTCAACCTTCATGGTCCAGAAGCCGTTGGCTACGTCAACCGTAGAGAAGAAACGAGCATCTCTGACTCTGGCTAGCTCCTGATCTAAATGGATCATAGGCCACCTGGAGAGAGGTACTTGTTTGTTCAGTGCACGATAGTCTATGGTGAGACGCCATTTCCCAGTCGGTTTCAGAACCGGCCAGATGGGAGAGTTGTAAGTGGAGTTACACTCTCTGATGATGTTTTTCTCCTTCAGCTGATCGAGGATCTCCTGGATCGACTCATAAGCAGCGAGGGGAATCTTGTACTGACGTACAAAAGTAGGAGGGGCATTCGGGTTCGTTGGAATGCGAACCGTATGCAGGTTTGTGAGTCCACAGTCCAGGGAGTCCCTGGATAAGATGGACTGAAACTCATAGAACAGGCTTCTAAGCTCTGCTCTCTGCTCCTCTGACTCCAGCGCATCCGCTTTGTCAAGCTGCTGGCTGACTTCGGCCTCGAAGCCGTCATAAGGTTCAGAGGAGGAGGGTCTCTGGTGTTCCGGGCTTTCAACCGGTGACTCAGAGGGTTGAGTATTTATTGCAAAAACCGTTAGACACTGACCGCCGTCAGTATCTAAGGTTGCACTGCAAATGGGTTCCTCAGGAAGGGCTTCATGCCGCTTGATGGTAATCATTTGTGAAGGGAAAGTACTGAATGTGTCTGCACCAACCTGTCTGTCATTCAAGAACAACGGAAGTTGTCCGATCACGGGGACTGAAAGTTCGAAGTCATGGAATGAGCTATCTATCAGCATGCCCAAGGGCTTTCCTGCCGGCATGTGGATAGGACTCTGGGTCGGATTTTCGACCAACAAGTACGCAGAACGATTGTTCAGCTCCAAGAGTGGCGTGCCACAGACGGCTAAGTTGAGCTCCAAGAAGTGTGGTGATGGCTGGAAGAAGGCCTGTGTGCCTGGCAGCTTCTGATGCTTCATCAGAGTCAGACGAACAGGCACTCCTTTGACCAGTGGGGGCAGAACCGTGCTGGCCTCAACCACTGCACGGCAGGCCTGTGGAATGGTCTGTCCGGACAGCAAGTGTTCACGGCCTTCTGAGCGAGGCTCAGAGGAAGGTGTGGCCCGGGCCCAAAGGACTTGATTGCAAGTGTCCAGCTGGGCACCTAGTCGAACCAGCAGATCTGCTCCAATGAGTGCAGGTGGATCAAGCTGTGGTATGATGCTGAATGTATGTGTGAGCTGTCTTGCTCCAAGTTGGATAGTCAGAGAGCAGACCTCTGGCGCTTTCAGGAGCCTCTGCGGCCAAGTAGGTGACAAGAGCCGATGGCTACGTGTCACACTGACCAGAAGGGGGTCCTTCTGACGCAGGTGTTCAAACGTCTGCTGGCTGATGGCTGACTTTTCAGACCAAAGAGCAAGGCGAGCATCTGAGATGTGGGTGCAGTTGATGGTAAGACCACCAACTATGTGTGGTGCATATGGCTGCAGGCTGACGTTCTTCAGCGAGCAGAGAAAAGATGAATGTGTGCGGAACGGAGTTCCAGGAGCGGTTTCATGCCTTTGCAGGCGGACATCGTCTGTGGGAGCTGTAGGGAGGGGCATGACCTTGGAACAAGGGTTTTGCAGCTCACTTAGGCTGACTTCAAGAATGGAGGATGGTCGGCTGCTATCCGGGTTCCAGGGCTTAGGTGTTTCCACCTGAGCCCAAAGTTGACCCTTCTGGCAGTCGATGAGGGGAGCTAGACGTTCAAGCAGGTCCTGACCAATGAGAAGTGGTTCAGTGTCTAGCTGGCAGACATAAAACGGGTGAACCAGAGTCATGTCTTGGAAGGTGATATCCAGCCACGCCCGGTGAGTGATACACTCCCGGGTCTGGGTGTAGCTGGTGATTTTCAGGTCACAGGGCTCTACCTGGACTGGTTTCCCGAGTGACCGCATGGTGTCAGACACGCGATGGAACAGCGTGGAGCACATCAGGGTGATTTCTGAGCCGGTATCCAGCAGAGCATCAACCTGTATGCATCCACCTACGTTGGTGCTACAGTACAAACGGCGAGCATGATCATGGTTTGTTAAGTCACCAAGGAACTTCAGAAATTTAGTATCAGGTTTCTCTGGGGGGTAGATTTCAGGAGACTCCTGTGATCTACCAGTAGTGTTCCCCCAGCTGATCAGGTAGGTCCTGGCCACGCTGGGAGGTTGAGCCACGCCTAGTCATGCGGACGTTGGCTCTGGGTCTGGCTTCTTAGAAGCAGACTTTGGTGCAGGGGTCTCATCTGCAGATCTCAGCTGTTCCTTCTGTTTAGCTAGGAACTGCTGAAACATCTCCTGGAGGTCGGCTTTGGTCAAGTACTCACCTGCGGACTTGTGTTCGGGACCTACCTGTGGGCGGCGCTCCTTAAACCTTCCACTGTTCCGACCTGCCTGCCGTTGGTTTTGGTTGGGCCACTTCCTGTCTGATTGTCCAGACCTAGGCGGCCAATCAGCACCCCCCTTCCCCTGTTGAGGAGATTGGGACTGCTCTCGCGGTTTAACAGGTCTAGGTTTAGCAGATTTTGGCTTAGTGGGTGGAGCTTCTGTGCCTTCGAGCTCCAAACGCGGCTCGGCGTCGGGAGCTAGGTGCATAACGCGGTGATGTGCGTCAGGCTTTTGGGGCTTTCCGCCGGCTTCCCAAGCCTGTTGAGCGTATCTCCTAATCTCCTGAGTTGTCAGTTTTTTTATCCGACAATACATTGAGACTTCGGAGCGAACACACTCGTGCAGGTTGTGAATGAACAGGGATCTGAAGGCAGGGTCTTCCTCGAGCCCAGGGCCGTTTCGACCTTGGAAATAAGCACTTTTGAGTCGGCGATAATACTCTCTGGGGGGTTCGTTCCTCCCGTGTTTGATGGAGAAGGCCCCCATTGTAGCTGACGCAGAGTCTGCATACGTGGCGTATTCATCTCTCAACGCTCGGCAGAGCGAGGAGTACCGATCACGAATGTCAGGTGGTAGAGTTTCCATGAAACCGTGCACCGTTCTAGATGTGGTTTTCCAAATTAGCTTGAGCTTTTCCCTTGAAGAGGGTGCTGGAAGATCAAGCAGACAACGTTCTATCTCCCTGAGATAATCGTCGACGTTGGATTCATTGGTGTTAGGATCAAAGCGTTCTATGTCTTTAGCTAGCGATTCAATTTGACGTACACGGAGCCCTGACTCACGGTACGGCGCGTCATCCTCTGACTCTGACCCACGGTCTGTCTCAGAGGGCGCTGGATATCGCTGGTGTGCTCTGGGCTCCCAATGTTGACTCCTGGGGCCCAAATCGGGGTCCGGCATGTTGTGGCGGGCTGCTGGCACGTCACGTGGGTGTCCTGGGAGATCCTCCTCCCGGGGCACGTCTGCGTAGTGCAGCCTGCGTCTTTCAACTGGGGCATCTGCGTAATACGCTTTGTCCGGGTACGGACTGGCGTATGATGCTTTGTCCTGCAGCTGGTTATCGGCATGCCGAATACCGGAGTAGCTAGGATGGGTGGATGGTGGAGGTGCAGGTTGGGCTTGTTCATAACCCCAGCCGGCACCTTGCACCCTTCGTGGACTGGGGGAGCGGTCTAAATAGAGGTGCCGCTCAGCTGGTCGACTTCTCACTGATTGAGAAGGTCGTGAAGATGAGGGTGGTGGTCCAACCTGGGGTTCGAGGGCGAATTGCCCTCGGCCCCTAGGTGGTCCTGAATGCCCTATAGTGTGTGTAGGGAACGGGGCCGAAGGTTGGGACAGATAAGCTTCATCTCTCCCCTAATGCGTGCGTCCGTCCAGAGAGTCATGGTGTTTCCCCCCTTCCCACTGTCTGTTGTCATCAGCAGAGGGGGGCGGGGTCTCCTCCCCATCTTCCCCAGAATCGGTGCGGGTGTCGTCTTCCTCGATCAGCCTTCCATTTCGCTGTTTTTCAGCTAGCATACTCTGGAGGTTCATGATCTCTCGATCATGTTGGAGTTCTCTCTGATAGAGGATCAAGGCTAACTTAGCTAAGTGAACCTGGATTGGTTTTGTACCATCCGGGTTTTCTATTTGATCAATTACAGCTTCTAGCTCGTCGCTACGCTGTTCTTCAGTGAAATCCCTAGAAGGGTAGTCGGGTTCTCGAGCAACCGCGACCAGTTTGGACAATATTTGTCCAGAAAGTAGGCCAGGTTCATAGTCGTGGGCCGCAGCGCCACCTGGTTGCTGGGAGTTGGTCAGTTCACTACTCTGTCCCTCCATTTTAACAACCGAACCAAAAATAGCCTAGTAGAGCTTCTGCAGATAGCTCAAGCTGCACCTTTTGGGCAGCAACTGCTAGCTTTGTAGCAGAAAAACACTAAATTAACCTTTGTGCGCACAGGTTTTAGCGTTTTAAGATTGCACGGAATGCCGTGACTAACGCCTAAAATACTATTCCTTTCAGTATTTTAGCAAAAGCTGGTGCGTTGCCGTAGCAACGTCTTACAACACTTGCAGTGTTAAATATGCTAGTTATTCCTTCAGAATATTAGCAAACAAGGTGTTATCAGTCTTTGAGTGAAGGTTTCAGTTAGTTACAATAGCCACTGTGAGTTAAAGTCGCTAAATTAGCAGTTAATTTTAGCCTAAAAGGGTTAGTCAGAATTACTTACACACTGCACCTTTAATGAAGAACTGAATTTTAACCTAAAAGGTTAACCAGAATTAATTACACGTTGCACCTTTAAGGAAAAACTGAATTTTAACCTAAAAGTCAACCAGAATTAATTTACACGTTGCACCTTTAAAGAAACACTGAGTTACTGGTGAGAGTTCGATGCAGCTTCCTGCTCAGCGAAATCAGCACCACTCTGTTGCTGGTTCAAGGCTGAACAACTGATTATTTTTAATTCAGCTCTTTGGATTTATTTGTTTGTTTGTGCCGGATAGAAATCTCTGTGTATCCAAGCCTCACACGGGGCACCAATAAAATGTTGGGGTTATTAGGAGCGAACAATTAGTAAGCTTCAACTTACTTTTGGATTCTTCAATAAATTCTGTAAATATGGGAATATTTACTGATTTATTAATTAATTAAGATATTCTTAGATATACGGGGCACCATTCCCCTTTTTCCGGGGAAAAATTGAATCCAAAACTCTTATCAGTCTTTCTTGAAGTTCGTAGAATCCTTGGAGCAGAGACTTCTCTTCGACACAACAAAGCTACTGGACACAAAAATCTGAATTTTATAACATTTAATTAACAATTTGTCAAATGAATAAACAGTGGAATAGATGAATAATAACCGTGTGATATGATTGAAGATGGATGTGTTTGCATGTGATGGAGGATGTATGAATGGGGTCCTTTGTTCTCACAAAGGAGTAGTGTGTGTGTGTGTGTGTGTGTGTGCGTGTGTATGGATTCAAAATGGAGTCTTGAATACAAGATGGCTGACCCCTTTGTCTGGCTAAAGTGTGGATGGCAACTTGCACTTTAACTTCCAAAGCACTTAGAATCAGTAGTAACTTAACCTTAAATCACTCAAAACATTTCAAAAGATCATGAAACAACACAAAAGATTAATCACAAATTAATATCTTTTAGTTTCAGCCTGGCCATGACAGAAACCATTTTAAGATACCAAACAATGATCAATAAGCAGTTTATTCTTTCAAAATGACCCGACGGACGTGTTTGGGACGAAAGAGGAAAACACGAAGCTACTTTTTAAGCAATAGACGCGGTTTATTGCTTATTTGAGACCATAGAGGAAACGGGAGAAGGAAAGAATGAGAGAAAGAGATGAGTTTCTGATCACCAGAACAGTGAAGCGTCCCTCACTGTTTTGATTTGACGGTTCTCCGTGTTTCTCCGCAGTTTGGCGTCGTCCGTCGGTTTGATGCTTTCTCCGTTGTTTACCTCCACGAGTGTTTCTCCACGGGCTGGACAGAGACAGCAAAGTTTCTTTCTGTGCTGAGTTATAACTTACAGCGTGCTTGATGGAGTTGTTGCTTTCCTCCGCAGTTCTGTGTCCTCAAACATCAGCTGGAGGGGAGCAGAAACGAGCAGATCTGATGGGCTTGCAGTTTAGTTTCCAGCAGTTCCGTGGCTCAACTTGGCACTTAGAGCTTCCGTGTGCTCAAGTTGTCGGAGCGTTGACAAGCGTGTCCTTACCGCCAGGTATCCTGGGCAAAAGAACAAGGTTTCTTTGTCTCTGCTGAAGATTTATGGTCTTAGTTCGCGGGAAAAGCTCCACGGCTTCCCGCACATGCGCAGAACGTGTTTCTGGTACTAGGCGGTAACATCACCCAATGCTTCCGTGTGCAAAGCATCATGGGAAATGAAGTTTCTTGGCGCTGATGTGATTATTTGCTTTCCAGAGCAATTTAAGCACAGTCATTTTGGAGAAAATCACTGCATAGTAATTTCCTCATGAGGTCAGACCCTCAACAGTATTTATGGCTTATTTTTGTGCATTTAAAAATCAGCCGCCATTGATAGTTGTTAAATGTTGTTAAACCTGTGCATATGAAACAAAAAATGCTTTTTGTTTATCGATTTATTGTGAAATAACGGAAGTTGTGCTTGCTCCCTTTCCTGTTGGGCGGTTGTGATTTCTGTCCATTGACTGCGGAGGTGCTCCGGCGTCCGGCGAAAATAGAATCGATCCTATTTTTGCCGGATGGCGGAAAGGCGGGGGGCGCACTGCGTCACACGGCCGCAGTAGTGGAACAGCTCTGATTGACTACAACGAGACCGATTTTGCTGCGGAGTTCGTGCCGGAGCGGAGCGGAGGTAGTGGAATTTTGGGGTAATACCAGTATCGCAGCTAGAACATTGTCCACTGCACTGCTCAGGGTCTTAAAGAATATTCTTTTATCTACTGACTCTGGTGATTTTGTGGTTCTGGTACAGTTGGATTTGTCTGCTGCCTTTGACACCGTGGATCACTGTCTCCTGATTTCACGGTTACAAGAGTCTGTTGGGGTTAAAGGAGTTGCTTTGGACTGGTTTACGTCCTGTTTGGCTGAGAGGTCATTTTGTGTATCATTAGGTGGCTTCACGTCATCTCGCTTGCCTCTCGTATGCAGGGTTCCTCAAGGATCGGTGCTGGGCCCGTTGTTGTTCTCTCTTTATTTGCTACCTCTGGGTTCTATTTTTACGAAACATGGATGTTCTTTTCATCTACATGCAGATGTAACGGAATTAAAGTGATGTAACTATCTAATTTTGTATTTTAATACACTGTTAGTAGTTCACTTTTATAAACAGAAGAATAGGCTGTTTTTATCATCAGGGAGTTTAATTAAACACTCTGTATTGACTTTGAGACAAGAAAAGAGAGAGAGATATGGTATCGTTTGAGAATCTTTAATTTCTGAATTATAAATTCTAAACAATCTACCAGGACTACTCTGTGATGGATGAGAATGGATTCGGATGTTGTGTTGGTGCGTGTGTGTGAGTGTGTGTGTCTGGTTCAGATTCTCTAGGATGACGTAATCGAATCTGGTCGTCTTTGTTATGACTAGATATCACGAGGCTTATAAAGTGATGACATGAGCCGCTATTTTGCCGTGTACGTACCCAGTGGGGTCTCCCAAGTAGATCAGGAATTGCCAGGTCTGGAAACCTCGGATGTACGGTGGAGCTGTCGGTGCAGCGATCACAACGTTTCAAAACCCGTCTGGAGGGTCGGCCCGGTACCGTTCAGCGGCGTCAGCAGGTGCTCTTATTTTGAAAGGACGTCGTCTGGTTGTTAAACGACGAAAATCTCCCGTTTCACAGTTCTTAGTTTAAAGAAAACGCATCCGGCCAGGCTGCGCTTGTCTTTAGGATGATGGTGAATAGAACTGAAGTCAAAATGGAACTGACTTAAAATGGCGTTGCCTTGTTTTATATCTCTGACTTGTTGATAAGTTTCAGTAAAGTAGATTGGACACTTGAAGTCAACACCAGATTCTCCTGCGGCAGCCGAAAGCTCTGATTGGTTGGAACAATGTGTCATGCGTTTCTATGGAGATGAGGATCAGTATGTCTGTGCCGTAGTCCTGGTTTCATTAAACATAATTCATGACATATTTATTTCACAGATCATTCACTTGATTATTGTTGATCAACATCTGTTTTGCTTAATAATTTTAATCACAAATAAAGTACTTTGATTAAGTAAAGCTTCTTCTTCTCCTTCGGACTCTTCTCCTGGAATGTAAACAGTCTGAGGAACAACCCGACCTTGGTTTTTCTACACGGTGTTATTGTGCCCAGGGGCCAGCTGTATGGAGTTGAAAACCATGAACTTCATAACCTTACATATCCCCCCTTTTCAAGGTCAATGTGGTCCTTCAAGAGACCACTTGGTCGTTGAACAAACACAAGTTATGAAGAATCTTCACAACAGAACCGGATGCGATCCCAAGGGAACAGCCATCTGTGGTGAGGCACGAACCCCACGCCGGAGAACAGTCTCGCACACTCCTCAGGAAGAACACAAGTCAGCAGGTTATTAATTATTCCCCATGGAAGCCATAAACGAAGCAACAGCAACGTCATATCCTCACGGGCAATAAAGCAAAGCAGGAGCAAAGCTTGAACGTATCCACGAACAGGATAGTATTCCAATTAAAAATCGATTGTTGTATCCGCAGGCAGGGCAATATTCCTAATAAAAATTGAACTTTGAAAGAGTACCTATCGTAATCCACAAAAAGGGAAGAGCAGGTGACAGTAATCCCAACGAATGAGGTGTCCCAGCAGCCATGCCGGAACCACAGTCGTCCAAGGCCAACGAGCCGGAGCACCACCCAGGAGTAGTCGATGCAGATGACGAGTCACGGATCCACCCCCAGGACGCAGGATCCTCACAAGCTCAGCAGAGGAGAGAGAGCACAATGTAGGCACTTCAATGCAGACACGACAAAAGTGCATTTCATGTCATCAAAGAAATAGAAGTAATAAAAACCTAACTCTATGAGTGCCTTTTGTACTATGTGTTAGTTTTAAGTGTAATTACCCATTAAGTGAAGAAATGGATGCAGCCCTGACTGTGTAAGATGCAAAAAGGGATGATGCGAGAAGCAGAAAAATGAAAGAAACCCTAACTGGTGTAACGGAATCAAAGTGATGTAACTAACCAAAGTTGTATTTTAATACAGTGTTAGTAGTTCACTTTTTATAAACAGAAGAATAGGCTGTTTTTATCATCAGGGAGTTTAATTAAACACTCTGTAATGACTTTGAGACAATAAAAGAGAGAGAGATGGGATCGTTTGAGAATCTTTAATTTCTGAATTATAAATTCTAAACAATCTACCAGGACTACTCTGTGATGGATGAGAATGAATTCGGATGTTGTGTTGGTGCGTGTGTGTGAGTGCGTGTGTCTGGTTCAGATTCTCTAGGATGACGTAATCGAATCTGGTCGTCTTTGTTATGACTAGGTATCACGAGGCTTATAAAGTGATGACATGAGCCGCTATTTTGCCGTGTACGTACCCAGTGGGGTCTCCCAAGTAGATCAGGAATTGCCAGGTCTGGAAACCTCGGATGTACGGTGGAGCTGTCGGTGCAGCGATCACAACGTTTCAAAGCCCGTCTGGAGGGTTGACCCCGGTACCGTTCAGCGGCGTCAGCAGGTGCTCTTATTTTGAAAGGACGTCGTCTGGTTGTTAAACGACGAAAATCTCCCGTTTCACAGTTCTTAGTTTAAAGAAAACGCATCCGGCCAGGCTGCGCTTGTCTTTAGGATGATGGTGAACAGAACTGAAGTCAAGATGGAACTGACTTAAAATGGCGTTGCCTTGTTTTATATCTCTGAATTGTTGATAAGTTTCAGTAAAGTAGATTGGACACTTGAAGTCAACACCAGATTCTCCTGCGGCAGCCGAAAGCTCTGATTGGTTGGAACAATGTGTCATGCATTTCTATGGAGATGAGGATCAGTATGTCTGCACCGTAGTGCTGGTTTCATTAAACATAATTCATGACATATTTATTTCACAGATCATTCACTTGATTATTGTTGATCAACATCTGTTTTGCTTAATAATTTTAATCACAAATAAAGTACTTTGATTAGGTAAAGCTTCTTCTTCTCCTTCGGACTCTTCTCCTGGAATGTAAACAGTCTGAGGAACAACCCGACCTTGGTTTTTCTACACGGTGTTATTGTGCCCAGGGGCCAGCTGTATGGAGTTGAAAACCATGAACTTCATAACCTTACATATCCCCCCTTTTCAAGGTCAATGTGGTCCATCAAGAGACCACTTGGTCGTTGAACAAACCCAAGTTATGAAGAATCTCGACAACAGAACCGGATGCGATCCCAAGGGAACAGCCGTCTGTGGTGAGGCACGAACCCCACGCCGGAGAACAGTCTCGCACACTCCTCAGGAAGAACACAAGTCAGTAGGTTATTAATTATTCCCCATGGAAGTCATAAACGAAGCAACAGCAACGTCATATCCTCACGGGCAATAAAGCAAAGCAGGAGCAAATCTTGAACGTATCCACGAACAGTATTCCAATTAAAAATCGATTGTTGTATCCGCAGGCAGGGCAATATTCCAAATAAAAATTGAATTATGTAAGAGTACTTATCGTAATCCACAAAAAGGGAAGAGCGGGTGACAGTAAACCCAACGAATGAGGTGTCCCAGCAGCCACGCCGGAACCACAGTCGTCCAAGGCCAACGAGCCGGAGCACCCTCAGGAGTAGTCGATGCAGATGACGAGTCACGGATCCACCCCCAGGACGCAGGATCCTCACAAGCTCAACAGAGGAGAGAGAGCACAGTGTAGGCACTTCAATGTAGACACGACAAAAGTGCATTTCATGTCATCAAAGAAATAAAAATAATAAAAACCTAACTCTATGAGTGCCTTTTGTACTATGTTTTAGTTTTAAGTGTAATTACCCATTAAGTGAAGAAATGGATGCAGCCCTGACTGTGTAAGATGCAAAAAGGGATGATGCGAGAAGCAGAAAAATGAAAGAAACCCTAACCGGTATCAGTGAATACTCACTGTAAATACTCGTGTCAGGACAGGGGCAAAATTGGTTACAGCCCAGTAGGATAAATTAAAGAATTGATAATCACAAACATAATTTTCACTGTTAAAATCAACTGGTCAAAGGTACTATAAAAAAAACGGAAATGTAAATCAGCACTAAAATGTAAATCAGTGGTTAGTAATCATGTTCATGTTAATGTACCTCTAAGGAATGGTGATTAGTAAAGATTAAAAAAAACAAAATTTTGGACAACAGTACTATGTGGCCTAACCCACTCACTGTTACCTGGCCTTTTACCTGACTCCAGGAGCCCACAGCATGTCCGTCCCAACACACCTTAAGTCTGCACGTGACGTATAACAGGAAAGACAACCATGTACACTCACAAACAAACAAATTTGTGTAATCAGAGATAGAAATCTGTGGAACCAACGGGACGTATTTATCACCCCCCTTTTGAAGTTGGTGGATTGTTGTTGTTGGTATCGGCCAAATCTGTGGGACCCTTGTGCAGTTTGATATGGTCCCTGTGTACCCATTTGTAGACGGGCGCCATGTTTTTGTTGGCGATCATGATCTGATACACGACCGGAGAGATCTTATCTGTAACCAGGTATGGACCAGACCATCTGGGCAAAAGTTTCTTAGCCAGCTTCCCCGAGGTCGCATTATTGTTACCCGATTCGGGAGCGAAAATGTAGTACCAGGCCTGGTCACCTACATCGAGTTCGGAATGTGAGGCTTTCTTATCGTAATAAGTTTTTCTGCCTTCAGCTGACTTTCCCAGAGATGCCTGTGCGAACGAGAATGCTGCAAGCAGGTGAGTTCGCAGGTTCTGGTCGTAGAAGTGGTCTATGACCTTCTCAATCTGTAACAGAAGTTCCGGGGGTCTACCCGGTGGCTTCGAGAGTGGTGGTGAGGTCGAAATCGCGTCCCCCCGCGAAAGACATGCCACCGAAGGGCGTCCGCCTGTGTCAGGCCACGGTTTGTACGGCTTTGGCTCCCGCACACGTGCAAACAGTCGTCCGGACGCACCGCTGATTCTAGCGTCAAGGCGTTGAAGACAGTCCAACCCTAAGAGCATGGGCATCGGCATCTCCTCGGCGATGTACACGAGGTGTTTAAAGGACATGCCTCCTATCGAGATGTTGACCTCAGTCGTCGCAGCCGCGGGCGAGGGAGCGCCATAGAACTCGTCAAAATCCTTTGGGCCCGAAATGAGTGTGGGGGGTGAGATGTCCTCCCCCCTTTGTTCGCACATGCTGCTGTAAAGAGCTCCGCTGATGAGCGAGATGTCCGCTCCTGTGTCTAATAATGCGACACAGCGATGTCTCTGATTAACAGTGACCTCCACTGCGGGCCTATTAGATCCCTTTCTCACGACCAGAGGTGCAAGCAAAATTTTCTCAGTGACGGCGGTGGTAGTAGTGGTACTGCGGTCGGCATCTGCGGGTTCATCGCCTAACATCGCCACGGATGGAACGACCGGTGAGGTGTCGTCGCTTTCCTTAGAGGTGTTGTTGTTTTCCTGTGAATCAGAACCTGTGAAAACATCAACCTGCAGCATTTCAGTCTCATTTTGTGGCTTCTCAGGCAAACCCGGACCTGCAGCCCGTGTCGCCTGAGAATCACGCATGAATTGTTTGACGTCCTCGCCGTCTTTCTGAAGAGCGCAAATCATGTTCATCATGTTAGTCATCATGGGAAGGAAAGTGTTTTGAATCGCCGCCTGAAGTTGGGCTTGAAATTGCATCGCTACCTCTGAGTCCATTTTCCAAAATAGTAAATAGTCTTTTCCTGTTTTATTTACTAATTTACCCTTCTAAATAGATTTTTACTTAGAAAAAAAAACCTTACCTGTAGATTTTTTAAAGAATTAGTTACAGGGAAGCTTGGCTGGTGAATGAATATTTTGGGCAAAATTGTTCAATAATGCCAAAAAATATCATTGTCATTTGACCTGCCCAAGATGGCGGGTCGAGCTACGTGTCGGGCACCTAAGATGACGGACCGCCGCGCATGCGTCGTCCGACACCCGGCCTGGATCCCCGTAGCAATCACACGATTCTGAACACTGGAGCGTGTTTCAGAACCGCCGCTAAGGTTACCTTAAAGTACTCCGTACCGGAAGGTTTTGCGGAATAAAGGATGCAGTTCCGCTGCGTCGGAACGGCTAGAAAGCTCCGCGGGACGCGTTCCCGAGCCTTCACACCGAGAGTGGCTAGTTAGCTCGTCGGCTAATGCTAGCGAACGCCCTGTAGCGATCAGGGTCTCAAAATTGCCTCGATCAACCAACGTGCCTCTCGCTCCGTGATTGAAAGGGTCTTAATAGTGTACGCAATCTGGATTCAGTACCGCTCTGCGGGTGTTCTCGGCTGACAGCGTTTACCGAGCAGTCAAGCAACGGCAGGTGCTAACGAGAATTCCGACTAAGAACAGCGCGAATCCTGCGCTCATCGAACGGAAATAAATTTCCGACGGAGTCTTCTGTCTCCGATTACACAAATGGACGCATACAGTGTCACAAACACCACGACAAACAATAAACAGACGGTTCCAATGCAATTAAACAGGAGAAATGTTTACCCTTAGATGTAGGCCTCAAAATGGCCACCAGCACACGTCAGCACTTAAGGTGTTTTGATGAAACAGCGCCTCCCGTTGGAGGGTGATGAATGTGCACCCCCCTTTCTAAGAGCTGACTGAGGAAGCGCTCGCCTTTTTCTTATTCTCTAACACACAGACACAGATAATCCCAAAATGTCTCAAAGTCGGCACAAAATGTAACAAACTGTGCAGATATCAAGCTAGGCTCGCCATATTATGTAACGGAATCAAAGTGATGTAACTAACCAAAGTTGTATTTTAATACAGTGTTAGTAGTTCACTTTTTATAAACAGAAGAATAGGCTGTTTTTATCATCAGGGAGTTTAATTAAACACTCTGTAATGACTTTGAGACAATAAAAGAGAGAGAGATGGGATCGTTTGAGAATCTTTAATTTCTGAATTATAAATTCTAAACAATCTACCAGGACTACTCTGTGATGGATGAGAATGAATTCGGATGTTGTGTTGGTGCGTGTGTGTGAGTGCGTGTGTCTGGTTCAGATTCTCCTGCGGCAGCCGAAAGCTCTGATTGGTTGGAACAATGTGTCATGCATTTCTATGGAGATGAGGATCAGTATGTCTGCACCGTAGTCCTGGTTTCATTAAACATAATTCATGACATATTTATTTCACAGATCATTCACTTGATTATTGTTGATCAACATCTGTTTTGCTTAATAATGTTAATCACAAATAAAGTACTTTGATTAGGTAAAGCTTCTTCTTCTCCTTCGGACTCTTCTCCTGGAATGTAAACAGTCTGAGGAACAACCCGACCTTGGTTTTTCTACACGGTGTTATTGTGCCCAGGGGCCAGCTGTATGGAGTTGAAAACCATGAACTTCATAACCTTACACTGGTATCAGTGAATCCTCACTGTAAATACTCGTGTCAGGACAGGGCAAAATTGGTTATAGCCCAGTAGGATAAATCAAAGAATTGATAATCACAAACATAATTTTCACTGTTAAAATCAACTGGTCAAAGGTACTATAAAAAAACAGAAATGTAAATCAGCACTTAAATGTAAATCAGTGGTTAGTAATCATGTTCATGTTAATGTACCCCTAAGGAAATGTGATTAGGAAAGATTAAAAAACAAAATTTTGGACAACAGTACTATGTGGCCTAACCTACTCACTGTTACCTGGCCTTTTACCTGACTCCAGGAGCCCACAGCATGTCCGTCCCAACACACCTTAAGTCTGCATGTGACATATAACAGGAAAGACAACCATGTACACTCACAAACAAACAAATTTGTGTAATCAGAGATAGAAATCTGTGGAACCAACGGGACGTATTTATCACCCCCCTCTTGAAGTCGGTGGATTGTTGTTGTTGGTATCGGCCAAATCTGTGGGACCCTTGTGCAGTTTGATATGGTCCCTGTGTACCCATTTGTAGACGGGCGCCTTGCTTTTGTCGGCGATCTTGATCTGATACACGACCGGAGAGATCTTATCTGTAATCAGGTATGGACCCGACCATCTGGGCAGAAGTTTCTTAGCCAGCTTCCCCGAGGTCGCATTATTGTTACCCGATTCGGGAGCAAAAATGTAGTACCAGGCCTGGTCACCTACATCGAGTTCGGAATGTGAGGCTTTCTTATCGTAATAAGTTTTTCTGCCTTCAGCTGACTTTCCCAGAGATGCCTGTGCGAACGAGAATGCTGCAAGCAGGTGAGTTCGCAGGTTCTGGTCGTAGAAGTGGTCTATGACCTTCTCAATCTGTAACAGAAGTTCCGGGGGTCTACCCGGTGGCTTCGAGAGTGGTGGTGAGGTCGAAATCGCGTCCCCCCGCGAAAGACATGCCACCGAAGGGCGTCCGCCTGTGTCAGGCCACGGTTTGTACGGCTTTGGCTCCCGCACACGTGCAAACAGTCGTCCGGACGCACCGCTGATTCTAGCGTCAAGGCGTTGAAGACAGTCCAACCCCAAGAGCATGGGCATCGGCATCTCCTCGGCGATGTACACGAGGTGTTTAAAGGACATGCCTCCTATCGAGATGTTGACCTCAGTCGTCGCAGCCGCGGGCGAGGGAGCGCCATAGAACTCGTCAAAATCCTTTGGGCCCGAAATGAGTGTGGGGGGTGAGATGTCCTCCCCCCTTTGTTCGCACATGCTGCTGTAAAGAGCTCCGCTGATGAGCGAGATGTCCGCTCCTGTGTCTAATAATGCGACACAGCGATGTCTCTGATTAACAGTGACCTCCACTGCGGGCCTATTAGATCCCTTTCTCACGACCAGAGGTGCAAGCAAAATTTTCTCAGTGACGGCGGTGGTAGTAGTGGTACTGCGGTCGGCATCTGCGGGTTCATCGCCTAACATCGCCACGGATGGAACGACCGGTGAGGTGTCGTCGCTTTCCTTAGAGGTGTTGTTGTTTTCCTGTGAATCAGAACCTGTGAAAACATCAACCTGCAGCATTTCAGTCTCATTTTGTGGCTTCTCAGGCAAACCCGGACCTGCAGCCCGTGTCGCCTGAGAATCACGCATGAATTGTTTGACGTCCTCGCCGTCTTTCTGAAGAGCGCAAATCATGTTCATCATGTTAGTCATCATGGGAAGGAAAGTGTTTTGAATCGCCGCCTGAAGTTGGGCTTGAAATTGCATCGCTACCTCTGAGTCCATTTTCCAAAATAGTAAATAGTCTTTTCCTGTTTTATTTACTAATTTACCCTTCTAATTAGATGTTTACTTAGAAAAAAAAAACCTTACCTGTAGATTTTTTAAAGAATTAGTTACAGGGAAGCTTGGCTGGTGAATGAATATTTTGGGCAAAATTGTTCAATAATGCCAAAAAATATCATTGTCATTTGACCTGCCCAAGATGGCGGGTCGAGCTACGTGTCGGGCACCTAAGATGGCGGACCGCCGCGCATGCGTTGTCCGACACCCGGCCAGGAATTCCCGTAGCAATCACACGATTCTGAACACTGGAGCGTGTTTCAGAACCGCCGCTAAGGTTACCTTAAAGTACTCCGTACCGGAAGGTTTAGCGGATTAAAGGACGCAGTTCCGCTGCGTCGGAACGGCTAGAAAGCTCCGCGGGACGCGTTCCCGAGCCTTCACACCGAGAGTGGCTAGTTAGCTCGTCGGCTAATGCTAGCGAACGCCCTGTAGCGATCAGGGTCTCAAAATTGCCTCGATCAACCAACGTGCCTCTCGCTCCGTGATTGAAAGGGTCTTAAAAGTGTACGCAATCTGGATTCAGTACCGCTCTGCGGGTGTTCTCGGCTGACAGCGTTTACCGAGCAGTCAAGCAACGGCAGGTGCTAACGAGAATTCCGACTAAGAACAGCGCGAATCCTGCGCTCATCGAACGGAAATAAATTTCCGACGGAGTCTTCTGTCTCCGATTACACAAATGGACGCATACAGTGTCACAAACACCACCACAAACAATAAACAGACGGTTCCAATGCAATAAAACAGGAGAAATGTTTACCCTTAGATGTAGGCCTCAAAATGGCCACCAGCACACGTCAGCACTTAAGGTGTTTTGATGAAACAGCGCCTCCCGTTGGAGGGTGATGAATGTGCACCCCCCTTTCTAAGAGCTGACTGAGGAAGCGCTCGCCTTTTCCTTATTCTCTAACACACAGACACAGATAATCCCAAAATGTCTCAAAGTCGGCACAAAATGTAACAAACTGTGCAGATATCAAGCTAGGCTCGCCATATGTAACGGAATTAAAGTGATGTAACTATCTAATTTTGTATTTTAATACACTGTTAGTAGTTCACTTTTATAAACAGAAGAATTGACTGTTTTTATCATCAGGGAGTTTAATTAAACACTCTGTATTGACTCTGAGACAAGAAAAGAGAGAGAGATATGGTATCGTTTGAAAATCTTTAATTTCTGAATTATAAATTCTAAACAATCTACCAGGACTACTCTGTGATGGATGAGAATGGATTCGGATGTTGTGTTGGTGCGTGTGTGTGAGTGTGTGTGTCTGGTTCAGATTCTCTAGGATGACGTAATCGAATCTGGTCGTCTTTGTTATGACTAGATATCACGAGGCTTATAAAGTGATGACATGAGCCGCTATTTTGCCGTGTACGTACCCAGTGGGGTCTCCCAAGTAGATCAGGAATTGCCAGGTCTGGAAACCTCGGATGTACGGTGGAGCTGTCGGTGCAGCGATCACAACGTTTCAAAACCCGTCTGGAGGGTCGGCCCGGTACCGTTCAGCGGCGTCAGCTGGTGCTCTTATTTTGAAAGGACGTCGTCTGGTTGTTAAACGACGAAAATCTCCCGTTTCACAGTTCTTAGTTTAAAGAAAACGCATCCGGCCAGGCTGCGCTTGTCTTTAGGATGATGGTGAATAGAACTGAAGTCAAAATGGAACTGACTTAAAATGGCGTTGCCTTGTTTTATATCTCTGACTTGTTGATAAGTTTCAGTAAAGTAGATTGGACACTTGAAGTCAACACCAGATTCTCCTGCGGCAGCCGAAAGCTCTGATTGGTTGGAACAATGTGTCATGCGTTTCTATGGAGATGAGGATCAGTATGTCTGCACCGTAGTCCTGGTTTCATTAAACATAATTCATGACATATTTATTTCACAGATCATTCACTTGATTATTGTTGATCAACATCTGTTTTGCTTAATAATTTTAATCACAAATAAAGTACTTTGATTAAGTAAAGCTTCTTCTTCTCCTTCGGACTCTTCTCCTGGAATGTAAACAGTCTGAGGAACAACCCGACCTTGGTTTTTCTACACGGTGTTATTGTGCCCAGGGGCCAGCTGTATGGAGTTGAAAACCATGAACTTCATAACCTTACACAGACGACACCCAGGTTTATATTCCCATTAAACGTGGCCAACCCAATTCTTTAGATCATCTTCTAAACTGCCTCGATGAGGTTAAAATCTGGATGTCTGTAAGTTTTTTACAGTTTAATAATGGCAAGACTGAGTTCATGCTTTTTAGTCCTAGTGTGTCCAGTGGGCCATGTTCTGCTGACCTTGGTCCACTAGCCCTATTTTTGAAACATGTAGCAACCAGTCTGGGAGTCCAGCTTGACAGTGACCTGCTTCTGGAAAAGCAAATCAGTGCCGTCACCAAAGCTTTTTATCAGTTAAGGAGGATCGCCAAGGTTAAGCATCTGCTCTCAAGTCATGACTTTGAGACAGTGATTCACGCGTTTATTACATCCCAACTTGACTATTGCAACTTACTGTACCTTGGTCTTCCTCAGTCTCACCTCTCCCGTCTTCAAATGGTGCAAAATGCAGCAGCACGCCTATTGACGGGTTTGAGAAAGAGGGAGCACATTACCCCAATTTTAGCTTCGCTGCACTGGCTGCCTGTCCATTTTAGGGTCCAGTACAAGGTTCTTTTATTGTGGCCTTGCTCCGCAGTATCTGTGTGAACTTTTAGTTACTCACTCCCCGTCTTGGTCACTGAGGTCAGACGACCAGTTTCTCCTGGAGGTGCCGAGGGGTGATAGAGCTTTCTCAGTAGCAGCTCCAAGGTTGTGGAATGCACTCCCAATTCAGATTAGGATGGTTTCGTCACTGTCGCGTTTTAAATCACTTTTAAATACTCATCTGTTCTCAGTTGCTTTTAATTCAGTTTGAGAATGCATCTGTTTTTATAGCTTTTGTGTCAGTTTGATATGTTTGTTTTTATCATGTTTTTACTTTGTGATGAACTTTTTATCTTATTTTTAGAATTTTTAGGGAACTTCTGTTATTTTTGGCTTGTTAAGCACTTTGGTCAGCTTTTATGCTGTTGTAAAGTGCTTTATAAATAAAGTTGACTTGACCTCACTTGACTTTACTTGATCATTCAGAACCTTTAGTTGCTGGAGGCGGCATCTCCTTCCCTCTAAACAGATTATTCAAATCCTAAAATCTAGGAAGAGATGGAACGTCAGCGTTTGTTCCGATTCTGCTCTGACCGGCGGGGCTGAAAATGGAAGTTTAGAAGAATAAATAAGCATTTGCAGATTTGTTTCCAATGGAATAAACTCATTCTGTCAGCAGAATCCCTGACCTCTCTGTGGCCTCTCTTACTCCCTATCTCTCTCTCTCTCTCTCTCTCTCTCACACACACACACACACACACATACACACACACGCACGCACGCACGCACACACACACACAGCTCCAGATCTCCAGGATGGAGATAGATGCTGCTTCGAAACCAAAGAAATCTGTTCCGGAAGCAGAAATGTCTCTGAAACCCGACACGAGAAGATCGGAGTTAGAATCTGAGTTTATGTGGATATATAAATTATTCCTGTCTCAGCTGGACAGCCTGTGTCAAGAGAAATAGAGTCCACATTGTTCAGGACTGATGAGCTAATGGCTAGTTAGAGTGAGTTCTGTTTTAAATCAGTTTCTTAAATATTTGTGTGATGCTATTTTAGAAACCATTAGACGACCATATTCCCATTACACATCTGTTTACATGGAATTCCATGGCCACCTATAATGGATTTTGTTGTTATTTACAAAGGGTTGTCTTCTTGTTTACGAAGGGTTCTGTGGTTATTTACCACTTAATGTGGTTAACTGACACCAAATATTCTCCAGTAAATTGTCTTTTTCATCGGTTCTTCTGCTCCTCGGGACCTGGCTCCTCTCTACTTTAAGGTTTTTAGGATCACCTTCTTGTAGAAGTCCTGCTGGTTCTTCTCATTAGAATAAAAACACAAGTAATAAATCAGTTGGATCTCAGTAAAACCTTCATCTGCAGTCAGTAAAACCCAGAACAGGAATGCTGTTAAACATCTTGTTGAGGTCAGACTTAAGGATGGTCTGTTCTGCTACCAGAAGACTGATAGGATTCCTCATCACCTCCAGCTTCTTCCAGACCTGCTCCTCAACATCCCTGCAGGGCAGCAGTACTCACTCCTGGTCCTGGAGGGCCGGTATTCAGCATGTTTTAGTTTCAACCCTGCTTCAACACACAACGTGTTAATGGTCTCATCCCTTCATCATTTTGTCTGATTTCTGGAACTTCTCTTCACCTCCCACCACCACCGTATCACAATTGTTGCCTTGTTCTCCATTTGTGTCGTTCTCTGAGGCTGCTGCAACTCCTCTGGAGCTTCTCTTAACATCATTCCAACATTTTTGTAAACCATGACTGATCATCAAAAAGAGCTGAGACCAAGCTTGTACCTCCCGTCCGTCCGTCCATCCATGGGAGATATCAGCGGCATCCATCCTTCCATCCAGTCCTCAGCGATATGTTCCACATCCTCTGGAGGAATCTGGGGTGTTCTCAGACCTGAAAGAACGTTTACTTCATCTTCTCCAGGACCCTTTAAACCACCTCAAATGGCTCTTTTTCATGAGGAGAAACAGCACCCTCACCCTAAGGTCCTTCCAGATGACTGAGTTACTTGTCTCGCCTGAGTCCGGCGGCCATCCCATGGAGGGTTAGGGTATCATTGAAGCAGTTTGGATCCAAAATCTTGTTCTGTTAGTCAGAGCTCGTGACCACAGGTGAAGTCTGGAGGACAGATGGCACATGGCAGGAACAGGAACAAACCGTCAGAGGGTCTGACATCGAGGCTGAGATGCTGAGGATCCCAGATACTGGGGCTGTTAAACGCAAGAACCTGAAAGTGTTCCCTGTGAGATATCAGACACTGATGTACCCTGGTGTCTGGTGAACAGATTAAAAAGGTGACCCAATACAAAACATTCATTCAGTTCTGTGTGGAGCCTGGATCCTTCAGCAGAACCACCTGGAGCTCAGACACTCAGCTGTGATCTTCAGAAACCCAATACAGGTGAAGTTTTAGTCGATGTGAAAACAAATCAGAGACTAAATCCAAAAAGTGGGTTTGCTGCTGGTTCCTCTGTGACCTAAAACACATTTATAGATTCCAAAATCCCTGAAGTGGAAACCTAAAGGTCAAAGCAACATCTGAGCTGACTCCTGCTGATGAACTTTGGTGTTCTAGTTTTGTTCGGGAGAAAACACAGCCGGTTCAGTTCAGTCCTAAAACATCAAACTGCTCAGATGGAAGATGAAGATTATTTTAAAAGATTCTGAAACCACTGACTGAAAATTTTGAAGACAGGCAGGAGGCTGTCTGAAAGCCAGCGTGATGCAGGAACTTTGGGTTCTACTCGGATCAGAATTTCATTAAAACCACAGAAACTCTGCTGCTGATCCGGAGAGTGTCCTGATTCGTTCTAGCATCCCCTCGTTTATTACATCTGGACCTCCAGCCCATAATTGTATCAAAATGCTGAATTTCATACTTGAATTTGTCCAAGTAACAATCACTCCCACTCTGGGGACAAAACTAAATATCTTTTAACCCGATTTGATGTGAAGAAGAACCCTGCCACATGGGATCAGTCTCAGTCTACCGGAGCTAATGCAGAGGAGGCCTTACTTATCACAGCACCATCGGGGTCGGGTCAAACCGGTCCAGGATTTACTCAACAACAAAACAACAACACTAAAAACACCACTGGAAGCCATCTGAAGAACAGGAAGTCCAGCAGTAGGGCTGCAACAAACGATTATTTGGATAATCGATTAATCGGATGGGGTCTCGACACGATTAATCGATTAATCGGATTACATGGGGAAATTTTTAAAAACTGCTAGGGAAACGTTATTTCTCTCCTTCCTTCACTTTATTTAACACAACATTATTAGAAAACAGTTCAATAGCAGAAAAACAACATGCCATCACCTAAATTGTCTTATAAAGTGTATAGACAGAGACCCTAAGCTACATTTATCTGTGACCTAAAATGCTTGGTCCAAGTTAAACAGCTTAAGGGCAATTCTCATCTGTTTTGTTTGATCTCATCTGTTAATATTTATTTTAAATGTAATTAAACATAGGCTATGAATTAATCAAAATTGATCACTATTTCCAAAACTGACTGAAAAAATACCCAATAAAACAAAAGTAAATGAATGCCATCCTCCTTGCGATGATGCCCTGGGCAACTGCCATAAAGTCACATCAAGAAATGCTGCTGATCATTCCAATGATCCCAAATAGACTCACATTAGGCCACATGAAAGCAACTGAACCCAAAAATATATTAACCAGTATATAACTGCACTCTCACACAACACGCCTGCAGCAACAGTTAGGACTCCTCCCTCCCTTTTAAAAGTGTTTTTGCTTCTGAGGACATTGTGGTTGTAAAACCACATGCTAGTAGTCTGGCCCCGGTGTGATCAACCAGTTTCTGCGGGAATGTGACGGCGGAACCAGGGCCAGATTAACACTTTGTTGTACCCTGGGCAACAATATTCAAGGGCTCCATCATCACGACCCAAGGATCACCATAATGTGGTCACATACAGAATATTTTACTCTAATATGCAGTAAATATACTCAATACTTGAATGCCTGACAACACGTAACCCGCCCAGAGTAACCTTTGACCCACCTCGTGTGGACTGACCAATGAGGAGAGGGTCTTAACTTGAGGCCCTCTCTTCATTGGTCAGTCTGCATGAGACTGACTCTCAACTGACATTCAGTCGTAGGCAGCGAAGCTTCTCTGTGCAGTGCAAAAGCCCGGGTGGACAGTTTGTTTAATGTAGGGTGACCATATTTCCATTTCCAAACAAGAGGACAGGGGATCTGTGCCTATGACGTCACACTATGGCAATGCCACACAAACCATGTTGGGACCCATTTTTTGTAAGAACTAAATTAATATCAGATTCTGCCAATTAAAGGGCTCTAAAACTATTCATATGTAAATATTTTGCATATTTAATGCAAAATCTAATTTTTCTGCTTTAGTGCTGCAACAAGGTTTTATTAATAATAAATTATTATACCTTTTGTTTTACTACAGCATCGGTAAGCTTCCTGTGCACAGATTATTAAGGATGCTTGTTTCAGCTGTGAGATTAGACGATAGGATCAATGAAAAAATAAGTTGTCACACACTCCATGGAAACTTTCAGAGAATCCACAAATAGTGGCTTTCAAATGGTTTTGTTACTTTTTGCAAGTTTTTAAAAGAAGCAGATGAGACAGCATGTCTGATAATTTAGTTTTTCATCTGATAATATTAGAACATGTCAGTAATGTCTGAGGGGCTTTTATAAACACTGTATAACTAACACTCCTGGAGAGGGCATGAATTACACAGAGGCTTCTGGGGAGCCCAGTTATGGGGGGGGGCGGGGGGGGCGGGCATTTTGCCTTGGCCCCCAAAATGTCTTGAAACGGCTCTGGGTGTGTGACTGAGTTTTGAAGGTGATCTGAATTGTATCAGATGTATAAATATGACATGTGTATAACTTATTGTTTTTTACTGGTAAAAACGTGTCGTGGAGATAAATCTACCTACATTTTACTTTTCAACACTTTGTTTTGTTTTCTTGTTTTTATTGAACTATTTTCCTGTCCTGTCTGTCTCTCATCTTCCTGCATCTCCTCATAATTCTCCAGAAAATCTGTTGCCTGGATTCTTACCTTTTCACCTCATCAGTTACTTTTGAGCAGATCAAAGGGATCTCCTGACCGAAAAGCGCAGAGCGCGTTTTCGATGCTGCGTGAGGTGACATCACCACAGCACAGGTGATGAACTCCGCAGTAGCGAGCTTCAGGCACAAATAAGACAGAAAATAGAGAACATGTGCGGACATGAACGATCGTGTGCTAATTATAGTTTTTTGGTTGCGCCACTTTGAGAATGGACCGTGCGCTGGAAGCAGCTGCCTGGATCGCTGCGTGACAATGCGGAACCGGTTCGCAGCAGCGCAAGTCTGCCGGCTCTCCCTCAGGCTGATCTGCCGGCTCTCCCTCCCGCTGATCTGCCGGCTCTCCCTCGCGCTGATCTGCGGCTCTCCCACGCGCTGATCTGACTTGCTCTGGTCTGCGCGCAACGGCGGGCGGGAGGGGGGGGGGGCGCTTTTGGAAGAGTTGTGCGACACAACGAATCGATGACGCAATTCGTTGCCAACGCTTTTAGTAATCGATTTTCATCGAATTTATCGATTAGTTGTTGCAGCCCTATCCAGCAGCAATTGGTTTGACCCAAAAGAACCCCAACTTGGGAGGAAGAAGAAGAGAAGGAGGCAGAAAAAACCAAAACATATGAATGTGGAACATCTGAGAACAAGCAGCAACAGACCAATCATCTACAAACAAAAAAAGAGACTAGAATACATGTTAAAGCTGCTGCCAGTGGCTCATCAGGGTCACCAAGGTATCCCTCAGAGGGTCAGTCGAGTCAGCATGGTAATGCGCCAGATCACTATGGTAACTGCCAGTATCATAAGGTCATTAAGGTCACCAGTTATCAGTAGTTCATTATGGTCACCATGGCAACGACCAGAGGATAACCCCAAGGAGACCGCGACCAGAAAAGCCCCCGGCCCCCTTGAGAGGCGCAGAGGATCGCCTTGGGGGGCCACAACCAGCAGCCGGCAGAGTCCCGGGAGATATCAGCGGCAAGTCCACAGGCCCGCCCGCAGCCTCCCACCCCCTAGCCAGCCGAGCCCGGGACCCAGCAGCCCCAGACCCAGGGTGACTCTTATTGATGTTTCTAATATGAAATCTACCTGTACTCCAGAGAGGGCGGGGCTACGCCACCTGGACTCCTGTTGTTGTGTTTGTGCACATTTTTACACGTTTATGTCGTATAATGGACCACCGATGAAAGTCATAAAAATTATTAAAAATATTTAAATAATCAGCTTTGTGAATTCAATTCAGTTTATTTACATAGCGCCAGGGCATGTCACAAAGTAACAGTGGCGGTTCTACATGGAATTACTCCCCGGGCGAGGCCCCCTGTGAGTGCCCCCCCCCCCCCACCCCACCTGCAAGCACACACGCATGTTTTCTATAAACAGGAATGTTTTATTAGAACGACTATTGAACATTCATTTTTCTAAGTTGCACATGTTTACATTAATTACTATGAAGTTGTCAGAATGTAAAGCAATATACATTATATACTGTATCAAAATATGTAGAATCAAATATACAAAAACAAACAATAACTAAATATTAAGAATATATGAACATAATATATAATAAATATTCTAAATAGCAAAAATATTTCACACATAAACTAAAGATAATCACTACAGCATTGCACTTAGAACAGAAAACACAAACTAAAATTAAAACCTAACCTTGATGCAAAGTCATCAATAATGTCATCATATGAAATCTGCTCCCCTACTGAGTGATTGATACTAATCAGAGCCAGGTTAGTGAGCCGCCCCTGAAACATAGGTGACCTCGGGTATGACTTGATGAAGTTTTGAAAAGCTCCTCTCAACTTGAGCCACAGTGACTGGCAGAGCAGTCCAAAAGTTGGGGTAGATCTCCAATAGATCTCATGATCCATAATATTTTAGAATTGCCTCTGAAATTGTAATTTAAACTGACATAAAAAAACTGTAGACTACCAAAAATGCCAACTTTTACAGAACAAATCATGTAAAAAATAATCAGTGTAGCCATCTGCAATAAATAAACAGGATAGTTAGTGGTGACTGGGGAGTTTTCTTCTGCTTGTAGAGTTGTTTTATTTATTATTATGTGAACATGATCAACATGTGTTTGTTGTTGTTCAGGCAGGCCACAGGCTGCAGCGAGCATTTAACAAATCCTAGTTTGAATCAGTAAAAAACGATTCAAGGAATTTGTTGGAACCATTTGAATATTCGTTTCAATATTTCAGCCCTATTAGCTCTGTTAGCAATTAGCTGACCGAAATTAACCTTTAAAATCCCAGTTAACTGGTTCAAAACATTGAAAACATGCATCATGAGAGCGTACATACCTTTATCTTTCTCCTCTTTTTTTCTTTTTATTCCTGAATCGGGCACCTGGTGGTTTTAGCCTTTTTATGTTCATCTCTTCTGTTTGGCTCTTGACCAGGGCCGGAGTGGGACACATTTTCAGCCCTGGAGTTTCAGACCCCAGACCGGCCCACTTAACGAATTATTATTAAAATCATGTTAGAACTTTATATGTATAGAGCTCTGGACCCCACGTGACTCTCAGTTAGTGGACGCCATTTTGGCATGCAAAAAAGGTAAACAAACACGGATGTAACCATGAACATGAACGGGATCCGCTTGGATTTTACTTCGTCGGAGTTTACTTCACACTTTAAAACAGAAGAAATCGTTTTATATAGTCAGAAATTAAATAGACTAAACATCTCCGACCCTTACCGTGCCCCTGGGATACTTTTTAAAAACGCCAGAAGCTGTCGTAGCGGACTTCTTACGGCACAACACCGGACCTGGCCGGGGAAACCCCTTGGGATTCCCCCGGCCGGAGGAGCTGGGGAGAAGGTCTGGGACTCTCGACTCTACTGCCCGCTCCGACGCCAGAAGCTGTCGTAGCGGACTTCTTACGGCACAACACCGGACCTGGCCGGGGAAACCCCTTGGGATTCCCCCGGCCGGAGGAGCTGGGGAGAAGGTCTGGGACTCTCGACTCTACTGCCCGCTCCGACGCCTAAAGCTGTCGGAGCGTGCTTCTTACCGGCACAACACTGGATCTGACCGGGGAACCCCTTGGGATTTACCCGGAGGAGCTGGCTCCGGAGGCTGGGGAGGGGGAAGTCACGCTACTGCCCCCGCAACCCAACTCCGGATACGCGGATGAAAATGGATGGATGGACGGACAAATAACAGATTTACACGTAAGTAATCTCGGTGAGACAGATAATAGCAATCCAAAGTGCTTTTTATGTGTGATCTGACGATTGATCAACCATTGCTTAAAAATTAAATACAGCTTAGCCGGTTAATTGCTGTGATCATAAAACACGGAAACGGCAGCATACAGAACTCACGAGGCAACGTTTTACGTGATGTTTACTTGCTGCTATGAGTAATAAGACAGAAAAAGCCACGCCAAAATAAGTTTAGGAAGCCCACTAAGAATCATAATGAAAGCATTTAAAATAAATACCACACACAGTTGAGGAAACATTGGTTTAAGTACCTGATATGAAGTGGTCGCTGCATAGGTGAAAACCTTTACTCTCGGGATCCCACAGCTTCATTTTAGCCCGGTCACTAGCGCGTTTTATTACAATCATCCAACGTTTGCGGCGCTCCGGATCTTGGGGAATCCTGTAGATGGCTCATTCCTTATGTCGTCCGCGTCTGTTCTGCATCCTGGGGCACAACAGGAGTCTACCATATATCCCGTTTGATTGAGTTTTCTGACAATAACAAATAGTCCAGCTGTGGGCTTCTGCATGCCAATATGTAGCCGTTTCGATTTGAACTGTTGCATTCCGGGAGAAGTGACGTCATCTCCCGGAGCTCTATAGTCTACAAAAGCACACTACTCGGTAAAGCCTTGTAATTCAGTGCAAGAAAGAGTTGCTTTACAATGTAGGTTTATTTGAACATCAGTGCACATCTCCAACATTGTTCTTTACAACACATTCTCTAACAATATAACAATCTACCTTCTGTTCAAACAGCTGTTCTGAGATTTTCAAACCTTTGAAATGAAATGACTCAGCACTCCCTTTCACACTTTTTCCAGTTTCCCTATACTCACCTGCACACAATTAAAATAATCATCTGTAAAGCTTTAGCACATTTGATATGGAAAACACATTTTTTGTAACCAATTAAAATATTTTTTATGGCAAAATATGCAGGCTTATTTCATTTTACTTTCATTCTAATAGCGATCTGTTGTGGGCTTTGTGCATTTACTAATAAAAATACAACAGGTCACTACTATTATTTGGACATTAAAATTATTAAAATGAAACTAATGTTTGCTTGTTTGCACATGAGTTGGCTCACCTAGTCCTTCTATCCCAACAGGAGCAATACCCTCACTGCTGGCTCCTGGCTCTTCTTCTGACACTACATTGTGTGAAAATTGTCACAATTCAGCATTCATTTTCCTTTTTTACACGCTTTCTGATCAATGCTGAATCATCTAGCATTTTAGAACACTTTCATATAGAGCCAGGATAGTTTTCGTCATATAAATTTTAATAATATTCAGTTCACTGACTCAATAAGTAATCCTACCCGTACATGTCCGCTCTGGAATTGTGGGTTTCTGCCTGGTGCTTATTAGGCCTACTGGATCTTGTGGGCTACAAGACAGTTTGGTGGCATCAGTCACATCATACTGTTAACTATATTACATAACGTTATGTCATGACGCCATATAATTCATTATTGATGCTTAATTAACTTGAATGGTGATTTGCAGCCGGTAAAGTTTAACATCTTGACTTGCCTTACCCGTTTTATCTTCATTTGAAGTTAAAGACCGCGAGCTTGTTTGAGAAAAAAAGGTGCTCATTTTTGCACATTTAGCTGCATCTGTTTCCAGCGCTTTCCTCTTTTTAATTCTTGCCTTCTCCGCGCCACCCTTGCTCTTTCTACTTTCCATCTTTCCGTCAACTGCGTGGTCACGTGGTGCACACAGGCGCATATATGGGAAAAAGAAAAAAAAAAACGAGCTGCAGCCTGCAGGTAGAGACAGCCGGGAGGAGCGAATGAGATCAGCCCGGCGGCCTCAGTGCCATGACTGAACACCGGCACCAAAAAATAAAAATAAAATGATAAAAAACAAAAACGAGAGCACCGGCCCATGCGGCCCAAACATCGCGCGGCCCACCGGGAATTCTCCAGACCCTCCCGATTAGCCACTCCGGGCCTGCTCTTGACTCAATAAGTTTCCTTTAGTCAGGACTAAACAATTTGACCTTGATGGGTGGGTGACCACAAAATCATTTTGTTTTTCCTTTTTTTTATTCGGTCATTTCACACAATTCAGAAAAACCTGAAAGAATGATAGGCCTGTGTTTATGATATTATGAATGAAATGTGCGTTAAATGGAAGAACATCAAGATGTGATTGACTTTAGCCATGTTAATACAGTTGATTCAGCCCCTATCTGCTCATTTCATTTGGGAAAGCCCCACAGGTGAATTCCCCCGCCACACCCCTCCCCTTCCTGTTCTTCATACACACACAGTTCACCTGAACCCTCTCAGTCAGCAGGAGCGCCTGCAGCTGCAGGGGGCGCCACCTTGCTATTTCCAATCCAGACGCTGTCATATGACAGATAGAATAGAAAACCTCGGCGCTGCGCAGATTTCTTTTTTTTTTTTATTTTTTTACTCAGCGTTTGTGCGCCCCTTTTGTGTCATGAAAAAGTGCCGCCCCGGGAAACTGCCCTGTCTGCCCGTGCCTAAAACTGCTACTGCAAAGTAAACATCCCAGTAAAGGTCAGTTTTTTGTGCTGTTTTTGTTTGTTTTATTTGAGTTTGGATGTGAAATTGTTGAGAGAATGCTACTTCAGTCTTTATTTAGTGTTTGTTCTACCCATCAGGGTCAGAAACTTCAAATATCTTGAATCCTCATTAAAGTTTCACTTTGGTTGTTTTCTGGTCCTGTAGCAGAAGTCGCTCTTCAGAGACAGATTTAAATCTAATAATGTTTTCTACAACACCTGATCAATGCAAGCACCTCTGCATCTTTCTTTGCTCTAAGAGCAGCAGCACTGCTTGTGCCAAAAGGACAACTGCTGTTAGCAAGAATGAAAATATGATGCAAGTAAACAAACGCCCTTGGGAGTTTCTTTCTTTCACTGAGCATAAATCACAGGGAGGAAATAAAAACTCCTAATCTCAGACTTCAGACACGATGTGCAACGGCTGCTCTAAAGTCAGTCTCCAAACAGACAGCTTAAAGTTTAGTCTTCACGGTGCATCGAGCATAAAGGAGCGTCAGCACTATTTACTCCCAAAGCCAGGAGTGTCCGGAGGAAACCGCCTCAACAGATAATGTAGAAATAAGAGCCAGCAGGAGCCGGAGGACGAGCCAAGATTAGCTCAGCTCCAGGTTATTCAGCGTTAGCCAGTCCTCCGGCTGTGTCATCAATAACAGTTAAACGTCTGCTGCTGTATTTGGGGTGAGCTGTTGTAACGATTAAATTTACATATTATTTAATGAACCATAAAATGTGAGATTCCATAGGAAATATGAAATCAATCTTATGGATCTTTGGATAATTTAAACCAAAAGATTGGAACTTTTTATTGCAGGGATTATGTAACCACTTCGTATTAACTCAGAGACAAAAGAAAGAGCCAAGTTTTATAAGTTTAAAGATTTATTACTAAACAAATTAAAACCAGACTAACTTTAAACACTAAACATATGATGTAACTAAGGTGAAGTAGGACTGAGGATGGTGTATGTGTGAAATGTTGTTCAGAACCAGCAAATCCGTAGAAACGATTAGTTCTGATGGGAGTGAAGATGATGTTTCGCTCTAAGCTTGGTTGGAGATTGATAACACACATTGAGACGCCATTCTGTCGGCCTATGTACCCTTTGCGGAAGTCCCCGTTAGATCAGGAATGTCGAGGTCCAGCTTGACGTTCTCTGGCACCTAAGCCGGTTGGAAAAGCAGCGGTTGCCGACCAGACCAGTCTTGACATACTTCCGGGTCACGACAGTTTTCTTGGCATCTAGCATGACCCAAAAGGCGGTCATGGTGGTTCAGCTTTTATTCTGAAAGGAACCATTGCAGCAGGTGGAACTTGCAACAGATTTATTCCAGCTTGTCGTTAGGTTCTTTCGGCTGAAGAGGAAAGTTACAGATTGGCCACTCGGACAACTTCTCTAGAAAGCTTTGAACTGAAGTTTAAGATGATGTGGGCATAGTTTTATAATTTGGATGTTTTGATTTACGGTTGTAGCGTTATTAAGATCCTATTGTCTGCCCTTAACAGCTGCCCTTTCACACAGTAACATCGCCAAGGTCGGATGCTGGTTTCAGTATGTTTACATTCCAGGAGAAGAGACAGAAGAAGAGAAGAAGAACGCTTTCCATTAATTAATCAAAGTACTTTATTCGTGATAAGCTAATCAAACTATATGTTGATCAATAATAATCAGGTGAATGATCTGTGAAATAAAGATGTCATGAGTTATGTGTTTAATGAATAAACAGGACTGCACCAGACAGACTGATCTACATTAACATGGAAACGCATGACACATTGTTCTCAACCAATCAGAACTTTCGTCTGTAGTAGGGCAGAATCTGGGTTGTTTAATGAAGTTGTCCAATCCGGTTTACTAAGATCTGTAAACAACTAGGTAATATAAAACAAGGCAACGCCATTTTAAACTCAGTTCCATTTTAACCTCAGTTCTGTTCAGTTGGAGATCCTAAGGAGTTCCATCGTCATCATTAAGAAAGTTGCAGACTGGCCAGCTGCACTTTCCTACTTTAAACTGAGAACTGTCAAGCTGGAGATTTCCGTCGTTTGAACAACAAGACGACGTTCCTTCAAAATAAGAGTGAACTTGCTGACGCCTGCCGCTGCTACCGGAGTCGACCCTCAGATGGGCTTTGTAGTGCTGCGACCGCTGTTTCACCAGCTCCAGTACATCCGAAGGTCCGAGGACCTGGCATTTCCTGATCTAACACGGGAGGCTCCAGACGGTACGTGGTTACGGCTAGGGATGCACCGATCAGGTTTTTTGCTGCCGATCACCGATACCGATATCAAAGAATGCTGATCACCGATACCGATCACGTTCATTGGCCAGAAATTTTCTACAACATTATAATGAGTGCTACAAACTACATAATCTGGGAATAAAGGAAATGTAACCTAATCTAAAATGGTCTGTATGACCCCCAAATTCCACTACCTCCGCCCCGCTCCGGTCCACCCCCGCCTTCCGCAGCCACTCGCTTCCGAACTCAATTTTTACTGGTACCCGCTCTACAACAGCTCCGCTCCGGTGCGGAGACCTGAGGGGGGCAAACAAGCATGCACGGGATTTTCGAGATCTTGCGATACAGTCCGAGCAGTAAACGCGGAAGTTAGATCCAAACACCCGTTGTGTGGGAGAAACATCGGCATGAGCTCTTTAATCTGCCCATCATTTGTGTTGACAGATCAGCAGTGTTTGGATCAACAAAGTGTGACTACTTTGATAGTAGAAACTGTATTTATGGCTTACTTTTGTGCATTTAAACTTCAGCCGCCACTGATAGTTGTTAAAAGTTGTTAAACCTGTGCATATGAAACAAAAAACGCCTTTTGTTTATCGATTTATTGTGAAAAACGGAAATTGTGCTCGCTCCTTTTCCTGTTGGGCCGTTGTGATTTCTGTCCATTTACTGCGGAGGTGCTCCGGCGTCCAGCGAAAATAGGATCCGATTCTATTTTTGCCGGACGCCGGAACAGAGGGCGGCGCACGGCGCCGCACTGCCGGAGCACGGCCGCAGTAGTGGAATTGCTCTGATTGACTACAACGGGACCGATTTTGCTCCGGCGTTCGTGTCGGAGCGGAGCGCAGCGGAGCGGAGGTAGCGGAATTTGGGGGTTAGGGTTGTCACAGTGTGAAAATTTAACCTCACGGTTATTGTGACCAAAATTACCACGGTTTTCGGTATTATCGCGCTATTTTTTTAAACATGCTACATTTTCACACAATTAAATAAACCCTGTATATCAGGAAAATATTGTCCTCAGTTTGTGTCTACATTTTGCCTAAAATGTGTTATTTTGTAATTAAGTTGTTTATTTGTTTACATATTTCCCCTTTAGTCTTTAAAATACCAATATTTGACCATAACTTCTTATTTTATGTCTGTTTGATGTCATCATTTTAAAAATATTAGATCAGATGATACTCAGTACTCAAGTAGCCTTCTAATCAGATACTTTTTTACCCTTACTTGAGTAATCCGTATATCAGGAAAATATTGTCCTCGGTTTGTGTCCTTCCAGTGAGCTTTGCAGATGTGGGAAAATGTCATCAGGCAGTAATCGTTGTTAAATTCATAATTATTCTCGGAGAGAGACCAACTCTTATTTGCCCCTGGGAGCCCCGTAATGCATAGCGTCATTTCAACATGGGGGTGTCCGTGACACGGTTTATATGCAGGTAGCGGCGCTGCGGCTGCTTTATATAGCGACTCGTTGCCTTCTCCCTCAACCCAGATCCTCGGATCACGCATTTTAGCTAAAACGCTAACGTTAACTTGCCTTGCGTTGACTGTAGAGTTGTGGGTGATGGTCACGCAGATGTGTCATGAGATTTGAAGCGTTGCTGCCTTTCACAGACACTTTTTCTGCTCGTGCTGCAAACAGGATAGCCGTCCGTCTTCCATAAACTCCCTCGGCATTCTTCAAATATCTAAAAGATGCCTGTACTTCCGACTTTGTCTTATTTGAGGGATAATAAATGTCCTCCAGAGCGCTGCCGTCTCCTCCTTTGACCATTATTTCAGCTTTAGCTTCAAGAAAGTTTTGTTGTAAACAAAGCGTGCCTGTGCCGCCGGCAACTTCAGCCGATGATACGGTGGCTGGTAAGGGTCACCGCGCCTACACCGCAGCCACGGTAAACCCACCAAGATAATATAGTTTTTTTTAAAAACAAGACGGTTATTATTGTCAACTTTTTTTCTTTTTTTTTTTTTACCGGGGTTTAGCGCTACACTGGTTACCGTGACAACCCTACCTGATCGGTTTGCTCTGATCTATTTTGAAAATTCCGATCAAAACCGATAGGGGCGGTATCAGCCGATTAAGATCAAATGCCGATCCATCGGTGCATCCCTAGTTACGGCAGAATTGCTGCTCATGTCATCAGCTTCTGAAGCCTCGTGGTAGCCTAGTCATAACAACCAGATTCGCTACGTCAGCCTAGAGATTCTGAACAACACACACACACACACCAACACAAAACATCCAAATCCATATGCATCCATCACGGAGTTAGTCCTGGTAGATTGTAAGAATTTATAATTATAGAAATTAAAGATTCTTAAACGATCCCAACTCTCTCTTTTCTTGTCTCTCAGTCAATACAAAGTGTTTAAGTAAACTCCCTGATGATAAAAACAACCACTTCTGATTATAATATTTAGATCTAATTACAGTGTATAAATATACAAACTACAGATGACTACACGGTCGAATCAAAAAGGGACAGATTTACCAAGCACCAACAAAACCACGCCTCCGTCAGATCTGGAAGATTCTGATTGGATCAGAAAAGGAATAACAATAGAAAAGTAGATATGAGTGTCAAAGAGCACTAAAAATGTAAATCGGTGAAGTTAGTAATCAACCTACATGTGAATATACCCATAAGGAATTAAGATTAGTGAAAAATATTTTTTGGATAACATCAATATGTGGAATAAACCATTTTACTGTTAACTTACTGATTACCTGACTTCAGGAACCCACAGCATGACCATCTCAAATCACCCAAGTCTGCACGTCATATATAAACAGGAAATACAACCATGCACACACACAAACGTAGACAAACTTGTGTAACTCGAGATAGAGAACTATGGAACCGACGAGGCGCGAAATCACCCCCCTTTCAAAGTCGGTAAGTTGTTGGTGGTCACGTTTGTTAATAATAGTTACTGCTAAATGAACATATAATCATTGGTAATGTGTATGATGAGAAACCTGACTCTGCAGTTCATCCAGATGTCCTGTTATCTGCTGCTCACCCCTCCTCTTGGGTGTTTTTCTGCACACAGCGTGAATAGGTTCCTGTTCTCTGTTGAGATAGTAGCCATCCTGTTTAACCATATCTCAATGCTGCAAGTCTGCTGTTTAGAGGATTGTTCAAATTTAACCTTGTACACACATGTGTCCCCTCCCTGCTTGAGTGAATAAATCTAGCCGTTTCAAACTGAGAGATCAGAACACTTCTGGCAGCTGCTGAAGCAAGTAGGCAAACCTTGCATGAGAGTTGCATGTTCTCCCTCTGCAGCGGTGAATCTTATTTTGACTGGTTTTTTGACTCCAACATCAACTCAGTAGCAGACATCTTTTTCTCCAATCGCTCCGAACCTGTCTTGGTCTTTCAGGACCAACACGTTGTCCAAATTAGTGGAACCCTTGTGCGGTTTGATTTGGTCCCTGTGGACCCACTTATAGACGGGCTCCTTATTTGTGTAGAGATTAACTACATACTAGAATCAACACTGTTTGCTATCAGTTGTTAGATTCTGAGAATGACCGAGCATATTAGCATATGAGCTTATAACATGTATAAATATCCAAGATACTTATATAATCAATAGAAGCTGATACACCAATTCACTTGGTCTATTTTTAATCCAAAGATTACTGTTTAATTTAAGATAATTAAATTTAATAGCAAAAGTTTATTTTGAATCAGAAGCTAAGAATCTTTGCTTTTCAATAACCAGAAATATTAGACCTTTTCTGTGTTTCGTTTCAATAATGAGGCAAGTTTAAAAATGAAGAAATTTTATTACTAACAATTTTAAACTTAAAGATTTGAACGACAGTTATAAACAATTCATGGATGACAATTTAATGACAATTTTTAACAGCTTTTATATTAAACTTGTTTTAAAAGGCAAGCCTGTGGCTGGATGGAAGCTAAATTGGAAATACAAGTTTGGATGCGTGAATGGAATTATCAGAAGATTTCTTTCAGAGAGAGGAAAGCGTTCTGAGCTGGAAATGATGTTTTGCGCTACCTGAGTTGTTTACTTAGAGGAAACAGCATCAAACGTCATCTGTTGATAGTGTCTACCTCACCCAGTTTCCTGAGGCCCCTTTTCAGATCCGAGATGTCAAGTGGAGATGATTTCCTCCGGGCACGAGGTGGTCACCGGCCACTTTTTCAAACTTCTCTCCACTAACCTCCTCTTTTCCACCTTGCTCCTGTCTGCGATCTTCTTCAGTAGTGTCCCCGCTACCATCTCCTATGATCGCCAGACTCTTTTGTCCTTCCGTTCGTTCATGATCGCCCAAGATGCACCAAGGATGTATCATCCTTTTTGTTTACCTGAGCGGCATACTGGCCCGGAACCAATCGACGATCCTGAGCTGCGCACCTCTAGCGAGTTTTGTCCGGTCCCGGGAAAACGTCGGAGGAAAAGAGGTAAACGAGCAGGAATCCAGGTGAGAATAAGACTTCTCTTAAAGCGTGGTTTATCTAGTAAACATCGGCGCGATCTTCTAGCTTCTTGTCCTTTGTTTGGTGACCTGAGCGCCACTTCCACGTTTCCGCCAGGCCGCGTTGTGACACGTTTCATCCGTCCAAGTTTTTTAAGGTCGGTTTATCCTCATTCCTCAGTGGTTTCTCCTCCTGTTCCCTCCATAAGTGGTTTTTATAAACACTGTGGATCTAACCCTGCTAATTTATGTCCACTAACTCCAGCTGTTTCTGTAGTTTCTGATTCCTCCACCTCACTCAGTATGGCTCTATTAAATTCCCTCTCTGTTAACAATAAGACCTTCCTGCTCAATGATCTAATTCTGTCTAAAAACCTGGATTTTCTGTTTCTGACTGAAGTTTGGCAGCAAACATCTGATTATTCTGCTCTGATTGAACTCTGCCCGAGTGGTTATTCTTTTCTTAGCCAGCCTCGGGGTTCTGGTCGTGGTGGAGGCCTAGCTGTTGTTTTCAGAGACCATCTTCCATGTAGCTCTACAACCTCTGGTCACTTTGCTTCCTTTGAACTGCAGCTGATTAAAGTCGGGCGTAAGGACCCGTTCTACTGTGCTGTGGTCTATCGTCCACCTGGTCCAAACAGTTCTTTCGTTCAGGAGTTTAGTGGCTTTCTATCCTCCACTGGGAAGCTGTCCAGACTGGTGTGTCACAAACTCCTCCCGCTGACTTCATTTCCCAGGATTCTCGCCACCACTTCCCATAATTCCTGCCACCAACGTGGCTGCTGACGTCATCACGCTGACACAATATAAGGAAGTGCCGGCATTTCATTCATTACTCAGTCATCGTTTCTACCAGACTTTGTATCGTGTTCTCAGGCTTACCAGCCTTCAAACCTAACCCAAAGACTTATCCACACTGTTTACTATTAGTGAGCCAGCTACCTTATCCTCCGGAACTGCTACTCAGTCTCGGCTCTCTCTCCGAGCGCTGTCGCCGTTCCCAGAGTAAAGCTGTGTGCTCTGTTCAACTCAACGCTAGCCACTCCGCGTCTGGGTCACACAGTAACGGCACATTCCATCTCCGCTACGCTTCAGCTCAGCCTTGAAACCTGACAGGATGACTGAGTCTAAAGTTGACCCAGCGTAGTTCACTCATCTGAGTGTTGAAGCGGCACAACTACGCACGACTCTGGATCAGCGTACGGCAGAAAAGAACCAGATCCATGCCGTAACTGATCGCCAAGCCACGATGCTCGAGTCACTCACCGAGCTAGTTCTCCAGCTTTCCACTGCTCTGCAACGACAGACTGCAGCCGTCACTGACAGGATGGAACCACGCCTCAGCCTTCCAGAGAAGTGGGGCGGAATCAGGGGGTCCCCGGAGGGCATGCTGGCGACCCTGGCAATGACTTTTGAGTGCCAGCCGGCACGCTACCCCACTTCCTGCTCTCGTGTCACTCTGCTGACCTCACTGCTGACGGGTCGAGCCGGTGAATGGGCGGCGGCTCTTTATAATCAAAAGTCTCCTGCCTGCAATGACTATGAGACTTTTGTGAAGCAGATGAAAAAGACATTTGTTCATCCCAGCAGCGAGGTCTCGGATGATACTCGGCTGCTTCAGCTCCGTCAGGGCTCCCAGACGGTGGCTCATTACACCTCTCGCTTCCGGACGACAGCCACTCGGTTGACGTGGGATGACGCCGCTCTAAAGGCCGTTTATCTGGAGGGATTGTCACCTAGAATCCGGGAGGGCATGATCGGGCACGAGGCACCAACCTCCCTGGACTTGGCAGTGGATCTGGCTCTCCAACTGGACTGCTGTATCCTGAACCGGCCGAGCACCATGACAGCTCCCATACACACCAGAACGTCACCCCGTCGTCCGGCTCACCAATCAACGGAGAAGTCGATGCAGCTCGGACATCTCCCCCCTGAGGAATGGGCACGGCGCTATCAGTAGGGACGATGCGCTTACTGTGGGGATTTGGGTCCCCACCGTGGCACGTGCCCAAAACGACTGGGAAACGGTCCCTCCGGCTCGGAGTAGGGGCTGTCCCGCCCGGAGTCTCCACTTTTCCGGCTCCCCACCGAACCACTCTCCCGGTCTCCCTCCACCTGGACCAACTAGACTGGAGGCTCGTTTAGACGCTGGGGCTGCGGAGTGTTTTTTCAATCAAGGACTAGTTACTCAGCTCAAGATACCCCTCACTGCTCTCGACCGACCCATTCCTGTGACCTCTGTGGACGGACGGCCCATCATGCCGTACCCTCTCACCCACCGAACTCAGGGTCTCCACATGACTATTGACCAACACCTGGAGACCCTCCACTTCCTGGTCATCCAGGCTCCGGCTACACCACTCATCCTGGGTCACTCCTGGTTCTGCCGTCATGAGCCTTACATCTCCTGGTCCACCAGTAAGGTCCTGGCCTGGGGCACGGGTTGCCAGAACCACCGGGGCTCCCCTACACGTCGGACTGGAGCAGCTCCTCCCAAAGACGTAGACCTGATGCTCATCCCTCCTCAATACCATGACTCGCTCAGGTTTTTGCTAAAGAACCCACTACCAGACTACCTCCTCATCGACCCTATGACCTGGAGATCTGGCTCCAGCCTGGCACCCCCCTTCCTCGGGGTCGCCTGTTCTCCCTCTCTCCGGCGGAGACCCGGGCAATGGTCAATTATATAACTGATGCCCTCCAGAAGGGATTCATCCGTCCCTCAACATCCCCCAGGGCCGCGGGGGTTTTCTTTGTACAGAAGAAGGAGGGGGATCTCCAGCCCTGTATTGACTATCGAGGGTTAAATAAAATAATGATCCGGGACCGTCACCCTCTCCCTCTCCCTCTCATGGGCACCGTCCTGGACGCCATCACACAAGCTGCTGTATTCACTAAACTGGACCTGCGCAGCTCTTTCAACCTCATCCGTATTAAGGAAGGTGAGGAGTGGAAGACCACATTTATCACGCTCACTGGCCACTATGACTATTTGGTGATGCCTTTTGGCCTCTGCAACAGCCCCACCATCTTCCAGCGGTTCATTACAGATGTGCTAAGAGACATGTTGGGCCGCTGGGTCTTTGTTTACCTAGATGACATCCTCATCTACTCCCGCACGACCGAACAGCACATGCGGCATGTTCGAGCTGTTCTGTCCCGCCTCCTGGATCATGGACTGTACTGCAAACTGGAGAAGTGTGCATTTCACCAGGAGTCCACCTCCTTCCTGGGGTTTACCATCTCCTCCTGGTGCCTGAAGATGGACCCTCAGAAGGTTCAGGCAGTAGCTCAGTGGCCTCTACCCACGATCCTGAAGCAGTTGCAAAGCTTCCTGGGTTTCTCAAACTTTTATCGGAGGTTTATTCGCAACTTCAGTTCCCTCGCAGCACCTCTGACCTCACTCACCAAAGCCACCAACCAGCCTCGCCCTTTTCGCCTTACTCCAGAGGCTGTCCGGGCTTTCCATGATCTGGTCGGATGTTTTACTAAAGAACCCATCCTCCTCCACACGGACCAGACCCGGCGCTTCGTCGTGGAGGTGGACACCTCTGATGTGTGAGCAGGGGCCGTCCTCTCGCAACGGGGTCCAGACTCTAAGCTCCACCCATGCACCTACTTCTCCCGGAAGTTCTCCCCCACACAGCAGAACTATGGGGTCGGCGACAGAGAACTGCTGGCTATAAAATGGGCTCTGGAGGAATGGCAGCAGTGGCTCTTGGGGACCACCGATCCCTTTCTGATCTGGACCGACCACCAGAATCTCATTCATCTACTGACTGCCCGCCAACTCAACCCTCGTCAAGCTCGGTGGGCCCTCGTTTTCGAGCCGTACAACTTTCATATCGCCTACCGGCCTGGCTCCAAGAACCTCAAGCCGGACGCTCTCTCTCGGCGTTTCGCACCAGAGTCAAGGCCCCCGGAGCCCCTGACCATTCTGCCGACTCAACACTTCCTGGCCTCCCTCCAATGGCCGTTGGAGCAGTCCATATGAGCCGCACTTCCAGGCGATCTGGCGCCTCCAGAGACTCCACTGAACCGCCTCTACGTTCCAGCCTCCTGCCGACAAAAGGCACTCACGTGGGGGCATTGTTCACGGCTCGCGGGGCATCAAGGACAAGCCTGTACCCTCCAGTTCCTCCGTCCGGCTCTCTGGTGGCCGTCTGTGAGGAGGGATGTCCGCGAGTTCACGGCTGCATGTGATGTGTGTGCATGGTCCAAGTCATCTAACTGATCGGGCGCTGGAGATTTACAACCTCTCCCTGTGCCCAAGCGGCCATGGTCACACATCGGGCTGGATTTTGTCACGGGGCTGCCAGTTGTCGACCACCTGGACACCATACTGACCATCACGGACCGTTTCTCCAAGGCCGTCCACTTGGTGGCCCTGGCCGGTCTCCCCACTGCCAAGAGGACGGCCGAACTACTCCTCGAACAGGTGGTGCGGCTCCATGGTTTCCTCCAGGATGTGGTTTCCGACCGGGGACCCCAGTTCGTCTCACGCTTCTGGAAAGCGTTTTGTCGCCTGGTCGGCGCTTCCACCAGCCTGTCCTCTGGGTACCATCCGCAGACTAACGGTCAGACAGAGAGGGCGAACCAGCAGCTTGGACGCTACTTGCGCTGCTTCGCTTCGTCCCAGCCGACCACCTAACCCCGCTTCCTCCTGTGGGCGGAGCTGTCACACAACCTCCAGACCTCCTCTGCTACGAGTCTGTCTCCCTTCGAGACCTGTTATGGGTACCAGCCTCCTCTGTTCAACCATCAGGTGCCCGAGGTGGAGGTCCCTGCTGCCCAGACACTGGTCAGCCGCTGTCAGCTCGCCTGGATCCAGGCCCGTGCGGCCATCACCCAGACCAACACGGAGTATGCCCGTCAACATCGCCGCCACCACCGGCCTGGCCCCGTCTTCCGGTCTGGTGACCAGGTGTGGCTCTCCTCCGCTAATCTGAGGATGCCGGCTGGCTCCCGGAAGCTCACTCCTCGCTTCCTGGGTCCGTTCCCTGTCCTCAGGGTCATCAACCCGGTCACTTACCGTCTGCGCCTCCCGGCTGCTCTCCGGATCCACCCGGTCTTTCACGTCTCCCAGCTGAAGCCGGTGGTCTCCTCTCCTCTCCACCCTCCGACGACCCGGGTGCCTCCGCCCCGCTGTGTGGAGGAGGATCACATCTACACGGTCCGCAAGGTTCTGGACACTCGCCGCCGGGGATGTGGTTGGCAGTACCTGGTGGACTGGGAGGGGTACGGCCCGGAGGAGCGCTCTTGGGAGCCCACGAGCTCGTCTGTCGACCCTACCCTGCTTTCTGACTTCTGGGCCCGGCGTCCTGGGACTTCGGGAGCCGTCCCTCGAGGGGGGGGGGGGGGGGGGGGGGGGGGGGTCCTGTCACGAACTCCTCCCACTGACTTCATTTCCCAGCATTCTCGCCGCCACTTCCCATCATTCCTGCCACCAACGTGGCTGCTGACATCATCACGCTGACACTATATAAGGAAGTGCCGGCATTTTATTCATTACTCAGTCATCGTTTCTACCAGACTTTGTATCGTGTTCTCAGGCTTACCAGCCTTCAAACCTAACCCAAAGACTTTTCCACGCTGTTTACTATTAGTAAGCCAGCTACCTTATCCTCCGGAACTGCTACTCAGTCTCGGCTCTCTCTCCGAGCGCTGTCGCCGTTCCCAGAGTAAAGCTGCATGCTCTGTTCAACCAAACGCTAGCCACTCCGCGTCTGGGTCACACAGTAACGGCACATTCCATCTCCGCTACGCTTCAGCTCAGCCTTGAAACCTGACATGGTGATTGTTGGTGATTTTAACATCCACGTTGATGATCCCTCCGATCTCTTTGCCATGAATTTCTCCAGCCTCATGGACACCTTCGGCTTTACCCAGCATGTTTCTGGCCCCACACACACCAGGGGGCACACTCTAGACCTTGTTTTTACCCTGAGTCTAAATGCTGACAGTGTTTGTCCTGAGGATGTTTATATTTCAGATCACCATTGCATTTTCTTTAACTTGTCAGTTTCTGCGTCCCCACCTCCTGCTCGTCGTATGGTTAGTTCTCGTTTTCTTAATGAGAGCACAGCTAGCAATTTTTCTGCTGCTTTTTATCCACCCTGTTCTTCTGATAACGACCCAGATTCCTTAACTTCTCAGTTCAACGAGCACTGCCTCTCCATTCTGGACAACATCTGTCCTGTCAGAACCAGATCAGTTCCTGCAGTGAACCCTGCTCCCTGGTTTAATGACAGCCTTCGCAGCCTGAAGCGCCAATGCGGAAAAATTGAGCGTTTGTGGAAGAAAACCCATCTCCACGCCCATCTGCTGCACCTAAAAGATCTTCGGACATCCTTTAACTCTGCAGTCAGAGACCCTAGGCTTTCCTATTTCTCCAACCTGGTGTCCCAGAGCAAAGGGAACCCCAAGGTGCTGTTTAACACCATAAGCCGCATCGTCTCTCCTGCCTCTCCTACAGCCTCCATCCACTCTGTTGCAGACTGTGAGAACTTTCTGTCTTTCTTTGTGGACAAAGTCAATACGGTTAGATCTAGCATCTCTCCTTCAGCCTTATCGCTGCCTCTCCCGACTCCAACCAGGCCCATCATCCTAGATAGCTTTGCTCCTGTTTCTTTGCCTGAGTTAACCAAAGTAGTTAACGCTATGAAGACCTCTGCATGCCCCCTCAACATCTTACCCTCATCTTTGTTTAAAAGTGCTTTTCAGTCCATCGGTCCCAGCGTGCTCTCTATAATTAATGCTTCTCTGGTTTCTGGTCAGGTCCCTGCTTACTTTAAGAACGCTATAATCCACCCGCTTCTTAAAAAAACGAGTCTCAACCCCTCTCTCCATAGCAGCTTCAGACCCATCTCTAAACTTCCGTTCATCTCCAAGATCTTGGAAAAGGTTGTGGCTAAACAACTCACAGCTGCTCTTGATGAACATAACATCTATGATAGCTTCCAGTCAGGTTTTCATAGAGCTCATTCTACTGAAACAGCTCTTCTTAGGGTCTCTAATGACCTTCTGACTCACAGTGATGCAGGGGACTGTTCTGTTCTGGTCCTGCTGGACCTGACTGCAGCCTTTGACACTGTTGACCATCACCTGCTACTGGAGAGGCTGAGAGACTGGGTAGGCCTATCAGGATCTGCTCTGGAGTGGTTCTCCTCTTATCTCTCTGAGCGCTCCTTTTCTGTGGCCGTCTCCAAGTTTAGGTCCTCCACCACCTCTCTTACCCATGGTGTCCCACAAGGTTCTGTGCTGGGGCCTCTACTCTTCCTCCTCTATCTGCTTCCTCTTCAGCACACACTGAGCTCCTTCAAAGGAATCTATTACCATCTTTACGCAGATGACATCCAACTGTACATCTCCTTTAAGCCCCATGAGATGTCTAAGCTGCAGCTGTTACACACCTGCTTAGACTCTATCAAAGCCTGGATGGCTGGGATCTTTCTTCAGCTGAATGAAGATAAGACTGAGATCCTCATCTGTGCCCCAGACAAGCTGGTTCCCAAAGTCAGATACTCTCTTGGTCAGCTTGCTTCCCACACCAAACCTTCCGTCAGGAATCTTGGCGTGACCATTGACTCAGCTCTCACCCTGGATTCTCATGTCAGTTCTCTTGTTCGCTCATCCTTCTTCCATCTCAGGAACATTGCTAATTTGAGTCCCATTCTGTCCCGCTCTGAACTTGAGACAGTTATCCACACCTTCATCTCCTCACGCTTAGACTACTGTAACTCTCTTTTCACGTGTCTGAGCAGAACCTCCCTGAACCGTCTACAGGTGGTTCAGAACGCCTGTGCTCGGCTTCTGACCAAGTCCTCCAAATATACCCACATCACCCCGCTTCTCCTCCAGCTTCACTGGCTGCCAGTCAACTTCAGGGTTCATTTCAAGATCCTGGTTCTGGTCTATAGGGCCCTGCATGGACAAGCACCATCTTACATTGGTGATCTTCTTAGTCCCTACACCCCCAGCAGGTCCCTGAGGTCCAGTGATCAAAGCCTACTGGTTGAGCAGCGCACCAGGCTAAAGACCAAAGGTGACAGATCATTTGCTGCTGTGGCCCCCCAGACTCTGGAACTCTCTCCCCCTGAGCCTGAGATCAGTGGACTCAGTGGTCTCCTTCAAAAAGCAGCTAAAGACTCACTTGTTCAAGTTGGCTTTTGTATGACCTTCTTCACCTCTCTCTCTTTATTCTGCTCTCCCCACCTATTCCACCTTCCTCAGGATCCACTGATTTCCCTCTTTCCTATTCACTCTCTCTCTTTCTTAACATTTTTTCTTTTAAATCGCAATTGCTTATTCTTGCTCATTTAAAATATATTTTTAAACATTTTCGAAATGCTTTTTTATATTTTTACAATTTTTATATTTTTTGTTTTTGTTTTTGTGAAGCGCCTCGTGATTTTTATCTTGAGAGGCGCTATAGAAATGATATTTTCTTCTTCTTCTACCTCGATGCGACCAAATCAGTCCTGGCTTGTCTCCGTGGGTCACACGACTGATGAACTATTGGCGTCTCAACGTCCGTAGCTCTGAAGGAGTTTTTCGTCTTAACTCAGAAATCAATAAACTCTGGAAGGAGTTTTTTCGTCAGCTGGTTAGTTTCGTTTATTCTTAGCTATTCTTGTCGGCGTGACAGAGCAGCTTGGCAGAGGGTCTGGGCGGCCATTCCCGTCTCCTCTGGATGATGCTGGTTCAAGAACTGACTTGAAGCTGGTGATTGTTAGTTTAAACAGCTCTCAGAACACTCCCACTCTATCAGCAAGAAAGCTTTGGTCATGCGTCAAAAACATGTGATGGCAGTTTACCCTTTATCTGGATGAACTCTGTGTTAGATGGATAAGGTGAAAGTGACCTTTGCTGAACACACATTCCTGTCATCAATCATAATTACACCCAAAGCATAATAATTCATTTCATGTAATTAAAATACATTTATACTGAACCAAGTGATCATTTATGATGATTATAATAAACAGTAATAAAATCAAAGAGTTTTATTAATATTATTATTTAATAATTATCATTGTGACTTGAAGTGTCCTTCTGGGACGGAAGTGGATGATATTGAGGAGACATCATGGCTCCTTGGTTAATCTGTGGATTTAAAAGTACTGTTTGACCCAGCTTGACCCAGCTGGGTAAATGTAACCTTTGCCACAAATTAGAGGACCTTCCATGATGCTACATTTGTTTGGGTAATCTTGATCTGATACACGACTAGAGAGAGTTTAGCGGTTATCAGGTATGGGCCTGACCACAGTTTCTTAGCCAGCTTCCCAGAGGTGTTCTTGGTGTTACCAGTTTTAGGAGCGAAAATGTAGAACCAGGCCTCATCACCTATGTTGAGTTCAGAATGTGAGGCCTTCTGATCATAATAAGCCTTCCTGCCCTCAGCTGATTTTTCCAGATTTGTCTGTGCAAACGAAAACGCTGCAGGCAGATGGTTCTTCAGGTCCTGCAAATATTGTTCGCTCGTGTAAGCCGGGTCGGGCTCGGACTGAACTGGCTGGTACAGCAGGTGAAGTGGCAGGGTCATCGGTCTACCAGTCATTTCAAATGGGGAGACACCTGTAGACTCATGAGGGGTGGCCTGTATGGCCATGAGGACCAACGGAAGCTTCACATCCCAGTCTCGGTGATTAGAGGACACGTACTTCCTCAACATGCTGATAACCGTCCGGTTTATCCTCTCGACCTGGCCAGAAGACTGGGGGTGATGGCTAATACTGAAATTGGCCTTCGCACCCAACAGTTTCCAAAGATGTTCCATCACTTCAGTAGTGAAGTGAGTTCCCCTGTCCGAGTGAACCTGAGTGGGAAGACTGAACCGGGCGAAGATGTGATTCATCAAGAGAATAGCTGTTGTTTGTGCCGTGTCATTAGGTGCTGGTAAACATTCAACCCACTTGGTAAATGCACAGGTCATGGTCAAGATTGTCATGAGTTGGTTCAGGAGGAGGTTAGGACCCAAGATGCAGAGAACCAGACGGACGAGGCAGGGGTGGAACATGAAATAAAATCCTTTATTTAGGGATAATCCAAAGGCTGGGAGCCAAAAACAAAAAATCCAAAATGACTAAATTAGAGACCCAAAACGCTAGAAGCTAGAGACACTAACTGCTCTCTGGTAGCGTGAAAGTGCCTCAACCAGGAGCAGCCGAGAGCATGACAGTCTGTCTCTCTTCCACCTCCGTTCCAGCACCCTACACTGTCGCCTGAGGCTACGGGTGTAATCATTCAGCCAAGGGTCGGATGTTGCCTGTTTCCACCTCGGTCTCAGAGGGGCAACAGCGTCCAGGGCAGCAGAGCAGGTCACACTGAACCGATGCAGAAGGCCATCTACATCCATGCAGGAAACTGACAAGGGTGGAGCGAGGGCATCAGTGTCCAAAACCGACAGAAAGTTGGAAGTCGTACTTGGAGATAAGCGCCTGGAGTAATGGGCAGACCGTCACCGGGCTGGAGGAAGGAGACGTGAAATGCTGAACCTGATCACAGCATGGTCAGAAAACGCTACAGGATCCACAGATAAATCATGCACATCCACTCCCAAAGATAAAACCAAATCCAGGGTGTGAGAGTCAGCATGTGTGGGAACATTTACCAATTGCTGTAGTCCAAATGAGTCTAAAACATTGATAAAATCCCTCACAGGTGGTTTCAGAGGGCAGCAGACGTGGATATTAAAATCACCCAAAATAATCCCCTGTTCATATTTTGGGAGCATATCAGCTAAAAGGTTGGAGAATTCATTTACAAAATCCTTATTGTATCTTGGTGGCCTGTAACACAGTAAAACGAGGATGGGAGAAGAGAAGCCCAGCTCTAATACTGAGACTTCAAAACTGGTCGGAGCCATCAGCCCAGCGAGAGGTTTAAGTGGTAGATTTGAACAGTACAGGGACAGTAAGCCCCCCCCCCCCCCCCCCCCTTCCTCCACGGCCAGAGAGTCTTGGCTCATTAACAACGTTACTGTCAGGAGGACAGAGTTCGACCAAGGAAGCCGTCTCACCTGGCAGAGCCCACGTCTCCGTCATGCAGAACGGGCTCACAGCGTTATCGGTGTAAAAATCCTTTAGGATAGCTGTCTTGTTCCCCAGCGAGCGGATGCTCAGCAGAGCAATCCGAAGCTGCGGCAGGGAGCTGGATGGAAGCTGATTTGAGGTTCGTCAAAACCCCGACCTCACAGGATAGAGGAGATTTCCCGAATTTATTCCACCAGTGCACTGTGTTTTTGCTGGGAACTCCCGCACGCACAGTCCAGCCTTTGGCGCTGCAGAACCCGGATGGATCCAGGCGAGAAGTCACAGAGGGGTACGTCCTGGAGGAAACGACCATCGCTGTTTTGTCGCCGAAGGGCCCTTATCCTAACCCGGACGCCACCACGTTTTCCACGCCATCTCCGCCACCTCGGGTTTCGCCCCACTCGTTCTGGGACAGCCAGCAGGAACGCTGGGACCTTGTCAAACAGGTGACCAAATGTCAGCCTGAAATTAGCATCATGTAGCCCGAGTCCTGAGCTCAACCAAAGATCAAGAAGGGTGAGTCGATCATATTTAAAAATGGGATTAGAAAAAGCTAAAAAGTGACTCAAAAACAATGCTAAAACCATTGATGAAACAAGCCTACAAAGTTGCTGTTGAACACAGTCAACAATCAAGTGACAGAGGGAAACATTATAACCGTCAAATGAAAGGAGTGGTTCTGCAATCAGGTGGCCGTGTACTTGTGCGCAACTTGAGTGAGAGAGCTGGTCCAGGAAAATTAAGGTCCTACTGGGAAGACACAGTAAACGTGGTGAAAGAACAAATGAATAATAGTCCTGTGTACAAAGTGTCCCCAGAGAAGGGCAATGGTGGAACTCGTACATTACACCGTAACCTTCTACATCTGGTGAATGACTTACCGATTGACATGTCACCACCTTCATTGGGGTTGAAAAAGGGCAAGGGCAAAAACAAATCACCTTCACACATGGAAACCAGAAACAAAATGTCATGGAAAGGAAAAGGAAATCAGTCCATGAACAGTGATGTCGTCTTCTTCAGATGAAGAGGAAGAGGGTTACTGGATTTGAATACCTGCGAGGCAGGAAGCTTTCCATGCACCTCATAAGGTCATTCTGGAAATGGATGATGTTCATTGCCACAATCAATGCACACCATGCAGTGAAACGGGGAGAGACTTCTTCAGTGAGGAAACAGCTGGCCCATCATGGAGTCAAGAGGGAGAAGTTGGAACAAAGACAAAACCACAAATGCTGAACAACACTCAGGCAGGCTCAAGTCCAACAAGGTCACAGATGGTAAACCCCTCCTCAGATCATCTGACCAGTTACCAGTCAGCCTCTGGTCAGTCCATGGAACAAAGACCTTTTGCTCGGAAATCTACACGTGAGAGGAGGCCTGCTCAACAGTTGACTTATGAGTCTTTGGGACAGCCCTCCTACCAGCCAAAACACATGGTGAGCTCTATATCTACAAATGGGAGGGGGTATTCACAAGTGGGAGGGGTAGAACCTTATTATATTCAGGCACTTTTCCTTCCTTTGCAAGCGCCTCAGTTGGTGTGGCCATGACCAAGTTGGTGTTGCCTCACTGATGGCCAATATACCACTCATGCTAGCCCTTGTTGGGGGACAGTTATGTCGCTCTGAAGTCAAACCTTTGTGTATGAAACCAGATGTTTAACTCTATGTTGTGTTGCAATGCCAGGAGCCTTCTTTCTTTTTATTTTGTTAGGGAATGTGTGATGCACACAGAAAGATGTGGTCACATTTTTCGTATTGATGCTTTAACCATCTGATGTAATGTATTCCTGTGTGAATATATATATATATATATATATATATATATATATACATATATATATATATATATATATATATATATATATATATATATATATATATATATATATATATATATATATATATATTTAATGGATTCCAGGCTAAAAGGAAAAGAAAAAACTTAAATAGTCTCTATGGACATTGTTATTATTAGTCTTTGTAAACTGTTCTGTTAAGGTAATGCACCTTAATGCCAGTAGATGGCAGTATGATACTTGGCAGCTGACCGGGACGTTTGGTGCGGATGTTGGCATGGACGTTAGCTTTTCCTCATTCTGCAACGAGGAGCTGACGCAACAGCACCATACTGATGCCCTGTCTGGTCATTTGACTGTTTTAACAGAATCACCTGTTGCATGGTCACATACCTGGGACCTGTAACATAAAGCACTTTGAGTCGCACGTTGCTTGAAAAGCGCTTTATAAATAAAATCTGATTGATTGATTGATTTTCTGCTACTATCAGATGAGATTTTTTACACACATTATTAGAGCTGAAGGTGTTCATCTAAATCATGTTTATGTTTAATAAACAACACTTCCTCTGCATTATTTAACAATCATCTTAATTATTCATTTACACATTTATGTTTGTTGTTTTTATGCTTGTTTGTTTCATCTGCTGTAGTTAAATCACTTTTTCTTTTTCCAAACAAATAAAACTGTGAAAAATATAAAGTACCTCATATTAAATCATCTTGTTTTCAGCTCTGATGATCATTTTTATTTGATTACAAACAGTTTTTTTCTTTTATTGGATCCTAGAGATGAGTTAACACTTAATGTTTTGTGACCCACAGGAGGATCCTGACCCCCGCGTTGGGAACCAGCAGAACTGAGCAGAAGCCTAACGAGGAGTTTTAATAAGCCAAGGAGGAAAAAACATTATCAACATGATAAATTACTGTTTTCAATGAAAACTGCTATTTTTAGCCTAAAAGCACTTTCATTTTCCTGGAAAAGAGTGGTTGTGATAAAACACGGTATGTATTAATGTGTTTTTCTGATTCAGGAGACTGTTTAAATGCCTCTGAAGCTTTCAAGAGTCTTTGCTGTTTTCAGCAGGTCATGCTGACCCAGAAACAGATGCCCACCTGCAAACGCTTTAGTTCTTTTACATTTGTAATGTCAACTCCCATATTTAGGCTGGAATTGTTTAAACTTTGAACCCTTTAACCGACCAACAGCAGCTTTTAGTCCCTGTATCCTAAAGGAGCATTAAACAAACACAACAACAAACAAACTAAACACACCTGAAGGAGCAATGTCTTGACTAAAAAGTTAAAGAATTATTATTATTATTATTACATTAATTTGACTATTTTTACAGCGTTATTGCCATTATTATTTTGTTTCTGCTTATTTTCTATCCTTTTTTGTTTATTTCTACATAAACCTTCATCATCATCTTCCACCCCTTACCCGCAGGTTTCTGAAGCACTGAAAGTAGCCTACATGCCAGATCTCCTTCCTGTACGGCCAGCAGGGCTCTAAGATCCTTAGGAAGCAGTCAGCTGGAAACTCGGGTCAGAACCAAACAGGGTGAAGCGATATTTTGTTTTAAGGACAGTTGGGCCGATCTCTTCTGAAAACAGAAAGCTGTGGTCATGCTAACAGTAGCAGATAGCTCCGACAGTTAGCTCACCTGGGGGTGATGGCCAACGAATTGACCCTTTGCACCGACGTCACCTAATCACGTGAGTCCACCATGCTGGATGGCAAAGCATGTAAACAGTGAGTGACATGAGTACTAAACAAAGGTAAAAGTAGAGCCTGAAGTTGTTTTTGTGATCAAAACAAAAACAAAACTCCTCCAGCATTCCTTCAACTAGTTCATGCCCAGTTATCAGAAGAAGTAGCGCATCTAGCGGGGGCTCACAGAGAGCGGTATGCTAACTAGCTTACCAACGTTAGCTTATGTTCTCTCTGCAGCTGTTCACCGATGTAAACATGCTGCTGACTTTACCTAAATTCACCCTGCTGGATTTATAACATTGTCAAAAACAGCGTTTCACTTTACACCAAAGCTGATTTTTAAAAAGTCCGGATCCGTACCAGCTTCTGTTGCTGGTGGTGTTTCCGCGTTCAGCTGCTGCTCTCACACCGGAATGAGAAGATCTCTGAACGCTAGGGCTGTCGCGGTTGAGGAATTCCCCCTGCGGTGATTCAGGGTGGCTTAATATTGCGGTATGCGATATCATTGCAGTCCTTTTTTTATTGCAGTACTATCTAAACATAATGTTTACACATTTAAAAAAGGTTAAAAATTGCCGTGCCTTCTTTTATAACGCTTTACTGAATGCAGATCAAAGGGCAGTAACAACACAGATCGCAGTAACGTTTGTTTGTCCGACAGTTGGAGTCCGACTGAACTTAAAAACAACAAAATTCAGGAGAAGGTTAAACTTTTAAATGCAAATTTGGCTGCAGCATCTAACAAATAAGAAACAAGTCCCCATTTTGTTTAGTTGTTTAAAATCAAGCATAAAAAATTGCATGTACCGGGCGCGCGCGCGCCGGGGGGCGGGCGCACTATCATTTCACTTTCACACACACGAATGACGGTGATTTATAGCTCGGTCACGTCCTTGTTACCTACAAGGAAAACCAGCATGTTAACCATATACGGTTTGAGAGAGGATCTGAGAGGGGTGGCAACATTTCCAGCAACTCTGAAATCCCTCTCGGATGGTGCGCTCGTTGCTGCACTTACCCCAAATTCCACTACCTCCGCTCCCCTCCGCTCCGGTCCGGCCCCGCTCGCTTCCGAACTCAACTTGCGTGCGACTCTTGCGAGCAAAGGGAATCTCTCCCGGTTGTTGCTCCACCATGTCGGGGGGTTTCTTTAGGGTGGATGCATTCCTCCTGCAGGTAGCGAGTGAGCTCCAGCTCGGCTCAAACTCTCTTCGGGACGGTTGCAGAAGCAGTGCTTGTCCGGGACTTCAGGAGGTCTCCGAGCGTTTATTATTTATTTATTTTTTGCCGCTGGTGGCAGCTCCGTCTCGGCCAAGGACTCTGGCTGCGCAGCAGCTGACGTACTGAAAACCAAAGCGCTCCCAAAGGAGCGAAGTAACGTTTCGTTTTGATACCAGTGCAGCCATCCTTCTCAACATGCATCATTGAGTTGAACCAAGTTCAGTAATCGCGGTGGCCCATGATGCAGCGCGGTGGGCTTCTTCATATTGCGATATTTCATTTTTGCGGTTACCGCGACAGCCCTACTGAACGCCGACGCTCATATAAATAAATAACATCATTTTTACACACGCTACAGTGGATTGAGTGCAGCCTCCATGGTGAAATGCCCATCCATCAGGATTATCAATAACTAGTATAAACACATCACATTTATCCTTGTCCCTGTCTTCCTCGTGAAATAAATCAGCGTTAATCTTACCAGGTAAAAACATGTTCGCTGCAAATCTGAGGGCTGCTAGTCCGCTTGACAGATCGCTGCAGTCCATCTCCATCCTTTGTCTCATCAAAGTTATTAAAAAAACAAAACAAGTTGAGTTGACAACATCCTTGTCTGGTAGTGCAGCCGACCACGCAGCAAGCTAAAACCATTTTACTGTCAAATCAGCTAAATAAAAGCGATAAAAGGCTACAAACTGGCTTGTTTCCACTAGCTTCACTGGAGTTTCAACGGGTGTAAACGGTCTTTTTGCTGTCCATCATGGTGATGGGGGTGGTCACATGAGTGGCGTGATGTCACGTGCAAAGGGTCAATATGGATAAACCCTCACTGCAAAGCCGGGTAAGTGCATCAGTGTCCTTGTTTAATTCTTTATTTTTATTATGATCGCGGATTGAGATGGCTGAATCAGAACGGGAAGACAGCATGAGTCCTTTGAATTAAAAATACATGAAAATGAATGTTTTAAAAAATATTCTCTATAATTAACAAATACTCAGTCACAAGGACTTACTGTGAACAAAATGAGCCTCACAAAATATCCATTGCTGCAAGAATCCAGCCTTTCTTCGGGGAGTCCGGGTCGCTTCCTATCATCTCTTTCGTATTTCGAGGTCATTTACGGAGGAAAATCCAATCAAACCTTTTATCATGCCTCCCACGAGCCGAACGATCAACCAAACAACAAGAATGATCCACCTGCATCACATCTTCCTCCAAACAACCGAATTTTAGGCAAAATGCATTAATTCTTACCACACAGTACTAGGATGCAATTCAAGAAACATAAACACTGATGTCACCAAAGATCCTCCGATACAATTAATAATACTAAAAATAATATTACAATAATAACAATAACAACAACAATATTAATAATAACAATAACAACTATATTAACAATAATAATAATAATAACAACAAATATATTAACAACAACAATAACAATAATAATAATAACAACAACAATAATAATAGTAATGTATTCTGTCCTTTCAGAACCCTCGAGGTCACTTTAACAAGGGTTACATAGCACAACAACATCATAAAATCACAGGTAAAACCATTTAGAACAGTGAAATACAGGTTATTGAGGATCACTGGAAGAATCTAGAAATAAAATATAGATAAAACATTAGGCAATAATCAAATGCTTTGCTCAGGTGCATTCAGTAAGGTCCACATTTATGATCACGTTAAGCACTGACAAGGTCTTGTGCAGTGCTTTCTGTTTGAAAGCCAGACAGATGGGATGTTTGTGTCATCAAATTTAAAGTTAAGTTCTGGTCATTTGCAACGTAAATACTGGCTTTTGGGCATGTTACACTAGGATGTAACATTTTAAACGTAAGGCTGAGGCTAAGGCCTTCCCTGGAGCGAGCAGGAGGACTAGCTGCTAGCGCTAACAGCTCATCGGCTACCTCTCAATCAAAAAGACATGTCCCGATTATTCATAATTTCAGGGTTTAATTATATCTAAACAGATGAGTTACAAAAATCCACCCCTCACTGTTGTCATGACTGTAAACTAGACCTAAAATGTTTTTTGTAAACATGTTTAGTTGTGCTATGAAATTGACATTTTAAAAATGGGAGTTAATAGAAACTTGCTTCTTTCTGGAGCCAGCACCTAGAGGATGAGGGCGGAACTGCAGGTTTGGTCACTTTCGCGTTGGCTTCAGCTTCGACAGCCGGAGATCCCCATCTGTCTGAGCTAGAGCAGAAAGGACAGAAAGAACGTGGGTATTCCAGTGAATCTAGGGTCGTTTATGGCCAAGCTTCCTGAATTTAGCCTATTAATTCAATGTTGGTTTTAGAAAAAAGCTGTCATGGTCTGAGGTGTATTCCTGCTGTCACTCCCTGTCTTTTGAGTTTTCCCTCTGCAGGTGGGCGTGTCTGGAGGTTGACCAAGCTGCAGCAGATCTGCTCATCAGCTGGCCAGGGGTATTTAAGCAGCTGAGAGACTCCTACACTTCGCTGGATGATTACTCTACCTGGGTACCTTCTAACAGCCACTTTGCAAATTAGATTCAAGCGCTTGGACCTTTTGAGATTTTGATGTGTTTTTGAGTATTTGTTGGATTTTTGCACACTACCTCCTGCTCTTGTTTCCAGACAAGACCTCACCCTCATCTCTGACTGGCAGTTTTCTGGAACCTCTACACCAGCTTGTCTTTCAGTTCCTCCCTGGCCAAAGTCACCTCCAGCTGCCCACCAAAACTTCCTGGACCTCCACAAGCTCAGCTCCCTCCACGTCTCACCTCTTGGATCTCAGTCCCAGGAAAGCCCTCTCAACCCAGACCGGACCACTCCTCCCTCAAACTAGTTCCCTCCTCTCCAGACCGTAAGTCCTCCACACAAGTCTGATTCCTTGTTCCCTCCTCAAATTGGATCTAACTCCGATCTGTCCACAGATTTCCTGCACCGGCTCCCTTGTGCAAGAACTCAGCTACGTTTATGCTGCTTCCTTGGTTTCCCTTTTAATAAACATTTTAACCCGTATCTGATTCTGTATGTCGTGGGTTAGATTTCTTCACCACAACATGACAAAAGCACCTTCACATTAACTGCTGAGTCATCAGAGGGCCTGGCTGTTTGGACAAACCCTGTTTTATTCCATCAATTTGGTTCAAATAGATTTAAATTCATGGCTGCATTTCACTGGCCAAGCTGCAATGACAGAAGAAAACTTGAAAAATCTCTACAATTACTAAGTATTTGTCTGCAGGGCGTTTTATATTGAAAAATTATCGTAGCATTGTAAAAGAAATAATTTTAGTGGTTGCATTAGTGTTAGACGTGTAATTATTAGGTTTTATGTTTAGACCTTTATTGCATTTTTATAATTAACCTCACCAACCCCACTGGTCTGAGCACGAATTAGCTTTTACTAAACTCGTGTGGGATGGAACACTGCGAGAGCTTTCAGCGGGAATGATGGGAAATATGTATCACTTTCACACAAACACACAAGTGGCTTTAAATCTGCAAGTTTCATCTATTTGTGACAGGGTGAGCATCCTGTCACCCTTTTGACCATGCTCCTTGCTACTTGGACACGGGGATATCCTTTTAACTTCCTGGTTGGCATGTGTACTGTAACTCTCATCCGGGAGTCTGGGGATTAAATCCCACCCGGGCCTTTGTTTCTCCACCTTGCCACATTTGGTGTTGTTGGCAGGTTCCATGTCGTATTGTGAAGTAGGTCCATGGATTTGCAATTTGTGGCATCCTGCACAGGAGCACAGGGATATGTATTTGGAAAGAGGGAGGAAGATGTGACAGGGTGAGCATCCTGTCACTGTATCCTTATTGATCATGCTCCTTGCTACTTGGCCACAGGGATGTCCCTTTGGCTGACTGGATAGCATGCGTAACTCTCACCCGGGAATCTGGGGATCAAATCCCGCCTGGGCCTTTGCTTCTCTACCCTGCCACATATTTAAATAGTGAAATTGTGTCAGAGGGCTCCTTTTCTGTTGCTCTTTGAAACTTTTTTCAAGCTGCAGAGATGATGACAGACATAAGGACATGTAAGGATTTAATTTGCATCTATTTAATGTACCATAAGACATGAGATTCCATAGTAAATATGAAATCAATCTCATGGATCGTTGGGTATTTTTAACCAGAAGATTGGAACTCTTTATTGCAGGGATTATGTAACACTTTGTATTAACTGAGAGAAAAGAGAAGAGAGAGTCACCTTTAAAACGTTTAAGAAGATTTATTTCTAAACAATTTTAAACAAGACTAACTCTAAATTCTGAGTGAAGAATGGATCTTGGTGTGAATGAGACGTGAGATGAGTGGTGTATGTGTGAGTGATGTTGTCATCAGAACTCTCGTATCCGGAGAAGCAAGTCTGAGTGATGAAGTGATGTTTTGCTCTTAAGCTATGATCGGAGTTTTATAAACACATAAGACGCCATTTTGTCGCTCCACACATACCCTTAAAATGAGACCTCCGTACAGATCCAGACTGCCAGGTCCTCGAACTCCCCTTTCAGACTGGAGCCGGTGAAACAGCGTCAGCAGTACGACAGACTAGTCTTTGGATTGTCTCTAGGTAGAAAGCGACAGTTGGTTGACAGCGTCAGATGGACCCGGAGGGTCAGTGAGTTCAGCTTTTACTCTGAAAGGAACTGTTGCTTGGTTGGTAAAGTGCAACAGATTTTATCCAGCTTGTTGGTTCATTGCTTAAAAAGGAAGTCCGGGTGGCCGGTCTGATACTCCTCTTAGCATGCGGTGAACTGATCTAAGATGGCGTGGGACTGGTTTTATTAATCCGGGTGTTTTGTTTTACGGTCGAATCAAAGTTTGACAGACTAAACACCACAGAGACTATGCCACGCTTCAGAAAGGAAGGTTCTGATTGAATGAGAAAGATAAAATTGTCATGCGTTTACATTACGTGTAATCAGGATGTCTAGTGCAGCTAGACTAAAGTCATATTACTTATTAAAACATACTAATCATAACATTGTCATTTCACAGATTGGTTCACATCTTATTATTGACTAACACTTTGTTTGATTAGCTTTATTAAAAATAGAAAGAGTTTGACTTCTTTCTTCTCTTGAGCTGGAAAGAAAGCAGTTTTAGAAGCAAATGCATGACCTTGGGACAGTCTCATGTAGATTAGTTCTGTGTCAGAGACATCTGAGGAGAGAGGGTAAATAACCTTCGGTGGAATAGCTCCTCCATCACGTTACACCACATATTTAAATAGTGAAATTGTGTCAGATGGCTCCTTTTCTGTTGCTCTTTGAAACTTTTTTCAAGCTGCAGAGATGATGAACAGCTTTAGAGGCACTGACAGACTTGTAATAACCCTCATGGCTACATCTGCTACAGTCCTTCTACAAGAGCTGCATTCTCTCCTCGTCCCCATCCATATCCTCACAGAATCCTCATTTGGGTGTGAACAGACAGGAAGTAGCAGCCCCAGAGGTACCGTTGTGTGTCTGCAGGAGCTTTATTCCTGCGCAGAGCTTCATGCAGGTGTCAGGTCGCGCCGTGTGAACAGGAAAGTTGAGCTGTAGGGAAGAGCGACGGGTGCTCACTAGTAAAACAGAACAGTGAGTATGTGTCTCAGGGAGCAGCACCAGGAGCTGTGTGAAAGCAAAATCAACACATCACTGTTTGTGACAAGGTAAAAGGTGAGCGCAGGGCTGCATCAGCTATGCCTGACAGGATGGGCTGCTGTCGCTGGGGAGGGCTGCACAGAGCCAGGTGACAAATACTCTGACAGGCAGAGCGATGGCAGAAGGTACGACCACGGTGTCCTCTTATGTTTGACAGTGACCCGTCAGCACAGGAGGGAGAGGCAGCGGTGCATAAAACTAAAATCTACAGCAGTAAGGAGGGAATAACTTCTGCATCGGTTTTTACTGTGTAACCTCAAGGTTAGTAAAATATTTATTTTAACACAAATTAAATTTGACCTGGAAATTATGTTTCTGATGAAACTGTTAATGAGCTAGGGACAAATATTAATAATATCTTAAGTAAAGCGTTTCAATAAAAAATGAATAAATAGATAAAAAATATAAGAGATGTATGTCAAGTTAACAAAAATTAAGACATGGTTAAAACCTTTTTAAAAATTATTTTAATGAAATAACAATACTATCTAGCAACAGAGGTGCCTGCCCCTTGTTCTGATGCCCCGCCCAGTCTGAGTCTGGCTGTCGCCCCAGAGATGCCTGCTGGTGAGCTCATAGTGGTGCTCGCAGGGGCTGACTTAAAGACCAAGTTCACTTGTTTTCGTTCACTCTCTAGGATATATTAATGACTTGTGAGTCTATCTCTGAGGGGAAAAAAATCTGGCGCTTCTATTTCAGGAACCAGAACTGAGCATGAGCAGAGAAGAACAGAACACCACAGGATTTGGATTCTTACTTCCTGATATTCATACATCTCCCCTCTGATTGGTTAAGAGCAACACGACTCTACCACTGACTCCGTTTGCTCTGCAATGTTGATGTTTTATCTCCAGAAACAACACAAGCCTGGAGGAGTTCTGCTGTGTGGTTGAACTGCTAATGCTAATGGTTAGCTTCTGCTAGCTGAGACGTTCTCTGCTGTTTCCTGGACACTAAACCAACAACAGTGTTCCCCGTCGTGAGTCTAGATGGGTGAGTCCATGAATGTTAGTGACGGTGTGATGTAGATCTTTCAGGATTTTCTAATCCTAGAGTTTAACCGTCTGTTTTCTATCAGAAGCTCCTGCAGCAGATAGGTGTAGGAGACTGTTTTCATGTTCAGCCTGAATGAAATATTTAAAAAACAACCAGTTAAAAATGTTTTTCTGTGAACTTGCTCTTTAATAAAACTGGAAAATAAAAATGTAATCAGGAAACTGAAATAACAAAAAGGGCTAATAAAGAATGCACCGACTCTCAGTGGACAGTAGGATTCTTTAAACCGTCATCTCTGAGTTTTCATCCCTTCTTCTCATCATCTGTCTGCTCTCAGCTCCACACCCACCAGACTCTAGAAGTGTCAGCTCTCTGAGAGAACCCAGCTGAAGTCCTCTCCTGCTCTGTGATTTACGTTCAGCTCCATCATGGGGCACAAATCAGTCAGACGGGACATCATCTGTATTCAGGAGAAAAACAGCGGCCACCCCCATCGCCAGGCGGCACACTGAAAGCCGGATAAAGTGGGCGCAGCAGAGATTTGTCACTCTGGTCGGAGCCTGAAGCTTAATGTTCCGGATAAACTGTTACAGAATAGATGTTGACACAAAAGTGGCAGGTTCAGAAAACTGACATGACCGCTAGGATTTGGTGGGAGGGTGCTGGAGGACTGCTGAAAGTAAACATGACACGGCGCCATACATCAGAAAGTCAGAGACATCACAGTCTGTATAAAAGGTTGAACAGAGACTCAGTCTGTCACTTCCTGTTTCCCGTTTTTACACTAAAGGTTCCTAAGAAGGGTTCTTGTCTTTGAGCTGATGGTTTAGAGAGTTTCTGGAGACTTTGTTCTAGTAGATGATGCTGTTGGGTTCTATCCATCCATCATCTGCCCTCCCAGCCATCCATCCATCCATCCATCCACTCATCTATCCATCCATCCATCCATCCATCCATCCATCCATCCATCCATCCATCCACCCACCCACTCATTTATCCATCACCTATCCATCCATGCATCCATCCATCATCTTCCCTCCCATCCATGCATCCATCCATCATCTTCCCTCCCATCCATCCATCCATCCATCCATCCATCATCTGCCCTCCCATCCACGCATCCATTTGTCCATCCATCCATTCATCCATCCATCCATCCATCCATCCATCCATCCATCCATCCATCCATCCCTAAACCCATCCATCCATTGAGACTTCAAAGACAAACACAAGAGGCAGGAAGTGAGTGAGTGAGCTGTTTTCTTGCCTCCTGGGGGTGTCTGAGGTCATCTTCTTTAGATGTTTTACTAATTAATTCTAATGAAAAATAAAACGTCATTTCTGGATGTTGAATTTCTTTCTCACTAATGAGAAAATATCTCAGACAGGGTGAAATAACTTTGACTCATTTTATAAAGAGCAAGGCCGGATTATAATATGGGCAAACAGGGCACAGGCCCAGGGGCCCAACGCCACAAGGGGGCCCACGCAAGCAGCAGTTTTTTTTGTTTGTTTTTTGTGCGGCAGTCTTAACATTGGAGAAAAATGTTGACAAGTAATTAAAACTGTGCCCGCATTTTCTAAGTTAACACACATTTCTTTTAACAACGGTAGTGTTTGCATCTTTACTGCCTGGTTCAGCTCTCCCCCCTCCCCCTGCGCAGCGGCCGCATACTCACTGATGCGCCTGCAGCCTCTCAGAGTTCCTGCTGATCTAAACATTGAAAGAATCAGTTAATTTTCTCTTCCTCACTTCTGATTCCCTTCAATGGTGTCTGTTTGTTGCAACCACCAAAAACTAACTTGTTTGTATTTGACTGTTTTTTCTGTCCTGTCTGTTTATTATCTTCCTGCATCTCCTCTCAATCCTAAAGAAAAACTGCTACCTGCCTTCATATATATTCACCTTATGAGTTACCTTTGAACTGCAGTTCTAAAAGATCTACCGACCGCAAATATAGCGGAGTGCGCGCCGGCTGCACCGGTGAGGTAAAGTCACCGGAGGACGAAACAGGTTATCTGCTCCGCAGCAGTAAAACTCATCAGGCACAAATAAAAGACAGAAAATTTAAAAGGATATGAGCCGACATAAACAATTGCGTGTTAAATTTGTTCTTCAGGTGGCGACACTTTGAGAATGTTACTGTGGCTGTGCTCAGGACACTTCTGTCTGGAGCGCAACAACGATCAGAGCTCTGCGCCTCTCAGCTCTAAATAATCCCCGGAGAGTCCACATGAATAATGTAATATAAATAGAACCATGATTGTTTATGGGCTAAAAATGCAGTCCATCTTCCCTAATGTAATTGTGGCCCTGCAGATTTTTCTAACTCTACCTGCACTTCTTTTATGTAACTCTCACCGTTGTAACGTGATGGAGGTGATATTCCACCGAAGGTTATTTACACAGATGCCTCTGACACAGAACTAATCTGCATGAGACTACCTCAAGGTCATGCATTTGCTTCTAAACTGCTTCTTTCCAGCTCAAGAGAAGAATGAAGATAAAGGACTCTTTCCTTTTAATACATCAAAGAACTCTATTTTTAATAAAGCTAATAAAACAAAGTGATAGTCAAGTATATAATGTTGACCAATCTGTGAAATGACAATGTATTGATTAGTATGCTTTAATAAGTAATATGACCTTAATCTAGCTGCACTAGACATGCTGATCACACGTAATGTAAACACATGACACATTGCTTTTACTCATCCAATCAGAACCTTCCTTTCTGAAGCGTGGCATAGTCTCTGTGGTGTTTATAAATCTGCCAACTTTGATTCGACCAGAAATCAAAACATCCAGATTAATAAAACCAGTCCCCACGCCATCTTAGTTCAGTTCTCTGAGTTCTCTTCAGTTCACTGCAATTCACCGCATGCTAAGAGGAGTATGGGACCGGCCACCCGGACTTCCTTTTAAGCAAAGAACCAACAAGCTGGATAAAATCTGTTGCATTTTACCAACCAAGCAACGGTTCCTTTCAGAATAAAAGCTGAACTCACTGACCCAAAGGGGGTCCATCTGACGCTGTCAACCAACTGTCTCTTTTTACTTGGAGACAATCCAAAGACTAGTCTGTCGTACTGCTGACGCTGTTTCATCGGCTCCAGTACCGAAAGGGGGGTTCGAGGACCTGACATTCTGGATCTGTACGTATACCATCCTAAGGGTATGTGTAGGGCGACAATATGGTGTCTCATGTGTTTATGAAACTCCAATCATAGCTAAAAGCAAAACATCACAACATCATTCAGACTTGCTTCTCCAGATACGAGAGTTCTGATTACAACATCACTCACACATACACCATTCATCTCACGTCTCATTACACCAGATCCATTCATCACTTAGAGTTAGAGTTAGTCTTGTTTAAAATTCTTTAAAATTGTTTAGAAATAAGTCTTCTTAAATGTTTTAAAGGTGACTCTCTCCTCTTGTCTCTAAGGTTAATACAAAGTGTTACATAATCCCTGCAATAAAAAGTTCCAATCTTCTGGTTAAAATAACCCAAAGGTCCACAAGATTGATTCCATATACATTATGGAATCTCATGTCTTATGGTTAATTAGATGTAAATTAACCCCTTACACATTTCATAAGGGTACCGCACCATCAGCTATGTCAGCCCAGACAAGGGCAGAGAAAATAGAGAAAGAATAGAGGATAATTCTGTCTGGATGTGGATGGAGATTACATTTTACAGCAGCCTGATCATCATTTAAATACATAAAGCATCACCTGTCTTCTAGTCAATGCAATCAGCATTATTTTTAATTAGTGTGTGAGTGTGTGTGTGTGTGTGTGTGTGTGTGTGTGTGTGTGTGTGTGTGTGTGTGTGTGTGTGTGTGTGTCCAGCTCAGATGTTCAGATGGGAATCTTTTCTTGGGTGATTTAGCTACACCTGCGATGTGCGTAGAATAAAATGTCAGTTCGTCTGCATGCGTCAGGGTAATGTGTGTGTGTGTGTTTTCCACTTCAAACACTGGTCTAACTAACCAGACCAGCGTGTCCAGGAACATATTAATATTACATTTAAATAGTTTAACTTCATGTAGGCTAGGAACATTCCACCTGCCGTAGCAAATAAAAAACAGTCTGAGCAGACTCTCAGGCAGGCTGTGGGAAAAGGAGCAGACCCCAAAAAAAAACTTTAAAACAGTGAACAAGCTTGGAACTCTACTTTACTTTGGTTTATATTTTTGATTTTAATTTTCTAAAACCAACAAACTGTTCTTAAATTCAGAAAAAAATATTTTTAAATAAAAACCATGAGAAGAGTGAAGGTTTAAACCAGGATCAGATGGAAAAGGATAGAAAAAAGATGACAAAATTAAAATCTACATGATTTAAAGAAACGACCGAACTCCTACAGCACAGAACAAACCCACCTACAGCAGCTTCTGTTTTAGTCTGGTTGCTAGGTCAACAGTAATTACCTTCCCTCACCTTGTTTGGTCCTTTTTTGTGTTTTTGACAAAGGAGAATTCTAATGGTCTAGCAGAAAAAGAAGTCATTTTCACGTTTGTTGATCAACGACAGACTTTCAGATGTTTTCATGAAAAATGGAAGGAAAATAGATGGACCAAAAGGAGCCGAGGCTTTCATCTGACTGGATCTTCATCACAGAGCTCTTTTCATGTAGAAGACAAGGAGGTGAGTGGAGGAAACATCACTGCTGCCTGCAGACTCTCAGACTTTCAGGGAGTTTTAAGATTTCTGGATTTTTGAAGACTTCAGGATGAGTTTTCCAAATGAACCGCCCATCAGATACGACAGCCAGTTCACGCTGACCTAGCTGGTACCCTGTACAGCCTCCATCGGGGGATATTTTTGAGCACGATGTTGGGAGTTGTCGGGACAGAGGAGAAACAGGATGATGGATCCGGTCTTCATCTGCTGTGTTCAGAATGTCGATCCAATCTACTTGATTTGCTGGTCCATCGACGTTCCAGCACCCCACCCTGCTCATTTTCATCACAACTGTTGGTGTTTTATGATGAAGAAGACGAAGAAGAATAAGACAAAGAAGAAGAAGACGAAGAAGAAGAAGAACAAAGAAGACAAAGAAGATGAAGAAGACGAAGACAAAAAAGAAGAAGACGAAGAAGATGAAGACAAAGACGAAGAAGAAGAACAACAACAACGAGAAGAAGACTAAGAAGACAAAGAAGAAGATGAAGATGAAGAAGACGAAGAAAAGGACAAAACAGAAGATGAAGAAAAAGACAAAGAAGATGAAGAAGAAGACAAAGAAGAAGAAGACGGAGAAGAAGAAGACGAAGACAAAGAAGAAGAAGACGGAGAAGAAGACAAAGAAGAAGATGAAGAAGAAGAAGATGAAGAAGACGATGAAGATGAAGAAGAGGAAGAAGATGAAGACGAAGACAAAGAAGAAGAAGACGGAGAAGAAGAAGACGAAGACAAAGAAGAAGAAGAAGATGAAGATGAAGAAGACGAAGAAGATGAAGATGAAGAAGACGAAGAAGATGAAGAAGATGAAGACAAAGAAGATGAAGAAGACAAAGAAGAAGAAAAAGATGAAGAAGAAGAAGACGAAGAAGAAACGCGAAGAAGAAGAACATGAAGAAGAAGACAAAGATGAAGAAGAAGACGAAGAAGATGAAGGAGAAGAAAGCAAAGAAGATGATGAAGAAGAAGACAAAGAAGAAGAAGGTGAAGAAGAAGGTGGCGATGATAAAGAAGACGACGAAGTAGAAGGAAAAGAAGACGAAGAAGACAAAGAAGAAAAAGAAGAAGACAAAGAAGACGAAGAAAAAGACGAAAAAGACGAAGACGAAGAAGATGAAGAAGAAGACAGCAACAAAGTACAAGAAGACAAAGAAGACAAAGAAGACGAAGATGAAGAAGGTGGCAAAGAAGATGGTGTCGATGAAGATGAAGAAGACAAACATGAAGAAGAAGAAGAAGACGAAGAAGAAGATGGCGGTGACAATGAAAAAGAAGACAAAAAAGAAGAAGACAATGAAGAAGACAAAGAAGAAGAACAAAGATGAAGAAGACAAAGACGAAGAAGAAGACAAAGAAGACGACAAAGACGAAGAAGAAGACAAAGAAGACGACAAAGACGACGAAGACGAAGAAGACAAAGAAGAAGACGGAGAAGACGAAAGCGAAGAAGAAGATGAAAAAGAAGACGAAGAAGAAGAAGATGAAAATGAAGACGTAGAAGAAGATGACAAAGAAGACGAAGAATTAGAAGAAGATGAAGAAGATGAAGAAGAAGACGAAGAAGATGAAGAAGACGAAGAAGACGAAGATGAAGAAGATGAAGAAGACAAAGAAGAAGGCGGCGACGATGAAGAAGAGGACGAAATAGAAGAAGAAGATGAAGAAGAAAACAAAGAGGAAGAACACAAAGAAGAAGAACACAAAGAAGAAGACAATGAAGACAAAGAAGAAGACGAAGAAGACAGCAAAGATGAAGAAGAAGACGAAGACAAAGAAGAAGATGAAGAAGATGAAGACGAAGATAAAGACGGAGAAGAAGAAGAAGATGAAGACGAAGAAGACAAAGACGAAGAAGAAGACGACGAAGAAGAAGACGAAGAAGACAAAGACGGAGAAGAAGATGAAGAAGAAGAAGACGGCGACAATGAAGAAGAAGAGGAAGGTGACAAAGTAGAAGAAGACGAAGAAGAAGAAGAAGGCGACGAAGAAGATGTAGAAGGTGGCGAATAAGAAGACAAAGACGATAAAGATGAAGAAGAAGAAGGCGAAGAAGAAGGATAAGAAGAAGACAGCGATGATGAAGAAGACAAAGACTAAGACAACGAAGAAGAACAAAGATGAAGAAGACAAAGAAGAAGAAGAAGAAGAAGAAGAAGAAGACAAAGACGGAGAAGAAGACAAAGACGGAGAAGAAGACAAAGAAGATGAAGAAGAAGAAGACAGCGACATTGAAGAAGAAGAAGAAGAAGGTGACGAAGTAGAAGAAGACGAAGAAGAAGAAGAAGGCGACGAAGTAGAAGAAGACGAAGAAGAAGAAGAAGGCGACGGAGAAGAAGATGTAGAAGGCGGCGAATAAGAAGACAAAGACGATAAAGATGAAGAAGAAGAAGGCGAAGAAGAAGGAGAAGAAGAAGACGGCGACGATGAAGAAGACGAAGAAAAGAAGACAAAGAAGAAGACAAAGACTAAGACAACGAAGAAGAACAAAGATGAAGAAGAAGAAGAAGAAGAAGGAGAAGAAGAAGAAGGAGAAGAAGAAGAAGAAGAAGGAGAAGAAGAAGAAGAAGAAGAAGAAGAAGAAGAAAAAGAAGACGGCGATGATGAAGAAGACAAAGACTAAGACAACGAAGAAGAACAAAGATGAAGAAGACAAAGAAGAAGAAGAAGAAGAAGAAGAAGACAAAGACGGAGAAGAAGACAAAGACGGAGAAGAAGACAAAGAAGATGAAGAAGAAGAAGACGGCGACATTGAAGAAGAAGAAGAAGAAGAAGGTGACGAAGTAGAAGAAGACAAAGAAGAAGAAGGCGACGAAGTAGAAGAAGACGAAGAAGAAGAAGAAGGCGACGGAGAAGAAGATGTAGAAGGCGGCGAATAAGAAGACAAAGACGATAAAGATGAAGAAGAAGAAGGCGAAGAAGAAGGAGAAGAAGAAGACGGCGACGATGAAGAAGACGAAGAAAAGAAGACAAAGAAGAAGACAAAGACTAAGACAACGAAGAAGAACAAAGATGAAGAAGAAGAAGAAGAAGAAGAAGAAGAAGAAGAAAAAGAAGACGACAATCTGCATAAAGATGGTAGGTGATTCCTTTGAAGGAGCTCAGGATGTGCTGAAGAGGAAGCAGCTAGAGGAGGAAGAGTAGAGGCCCCAGCACAGAACCTTGTGGGACACAATGGGTAAGGGAGGTGGTGGAGGACCTCAACTTGGAGACAGCCACAGAAAAGGAGTGCTCAGAAAGATAAAAGAACCACTCCAGAGCAGTTCCTGATAGGCCTACCCAGTCTCTCAGCCTCTCCAGTAGCAGGTGATGGTCAACAGTGTCAAAGGCTGCAGTCAGGTCCAGCAGGACCAGAACAGAACAGTCCCCTGCATCACTGTGAGTCAGAAGGTCATTAGAGACCCCAAGAAGAGCTGTTTCAGTAGAATGAGCTCTACGAAAACCTGACTGGACAATGTATGAGCTTCATACATTGTTTTACAGGGTTTTTTCTGTATGATGTGCTGTGAGACTAAATCAAAGAAGAAATAATATTTCTTAGTAAGATAGCCAGCATCAGTCCCAGAGACAAGGAGATGAGCTGTGGAGGCATCTGGAGCAGCTCGAAGTAAAGCCGCTGCTCCTCCTCATCAAAATGAGTCTGTACACCTCTTCTGGAAGTTTCCCTGGTACAGGTAGCAGATCCTGGGTCAAACCCAGAACTCTGCCAAGACTCTCGGTCCTCTCAGACTTAGGATATTCAGGAGAAGTATCAGAGCTTTTGAAGGGAGGGAGAATCGGCATTCCCTCCAGGTTAGTTCACTTCTATGACCCAACCTTGGACATGGATGGAAAACTTTAGTAGTTGAACTTTGAGTTCCTAAAAGTTTCAGCAAGTAATCAAAAAAGTTTAAACTTTTTCTCAGTTTATGATTTTTTTTCTTCAAATGCTGAGAAAAAATAGCACCACTGGTTTTGCGTTATATCTTGTTCTAAAACTGGTGAAATCCTCCTCAGACCAGATCCAACTACATCGGTTTGCATTCCTGCCTAAGTCCAGTCTTGTACTCTGCATAAACTCACGCTCCTGTATCCCTCCAATCCCGTGCATCCGTTTCCTCCTGGCTCACAGCTTCCTCTGTTTTCCTAAATCAACAGTGAAACAGATGACAGACATTGTGCGCTGGCATGCCGCGGCGTCCGTGCGCACATAAATTGGCACTTGGAGTGTCGGCGCTCTGGCAGAGGTATGGACTCTTCATTAATTCAGAGGCTTAAGAGAGCTGGTGTTCATTTATTCAGAACATCACGCTGAGTGCAGGGACAGCAGGCGAGAAGGAAACATGGAGTAGAGCAGCAAACAGGAGCAACATGAAAGTTTTAATGAAAGCTGAGTCAATGTACTCAGCTGGGAGAAATCATTCATTCTGTTGTAGACCTGCTGCTGTTCAGGATCATTGTTCTGTTTCCTGAGCCTGTGTGGGCTGACGGACTCACATCTCAGTCTACAAGACTCTGGTCTTCACAGGACTCCCTGGTTGACTCATAAGGAGCCCCAACCACCAGCCCTCCACCACCGTGCTGGCAGCTGGGATCAGCTGTTTGGTTTTCTCCAAGCTTGCTGATGTGCATTATGGGTAAACATCTTCATATCAAGAGTTCGTTCCTGATGTGTCCTGGTTGGTTCAGATTCTGTTTACGTGCTGATTTTTAGATTTCATCCTGCAGCACTTCCAAACAGCTACTTCCCTCCATCCATTTTCTTCTGCTTATCTGGCATCGGGTTGCAGGGGCAGCAGTCTAAGCAGGGAGGCCCAAACTTCCATTTCCCCGGTCACTTGGGCCACGTCCTCTGGGGAATCCCAAGGCATTTCCTAGTCAGCCAAGAGACATGGTCCCTCCGGCATGTCCTGGGTCTCCCTTTAGGTCTCCTCCCGGTTGGACGTGCCTGGAAAACCTCACCAGGGAGGCGTCAAGGAGGCGTCCTGACCAGATGACCGAGCCACCTCAACTGGCACCTCTCAATGTGGAGGAGCAGCGGGTCTACTCCAAGCTCCTCCCTGGTGATCGAGGTTCTCACCCTATCTCTATGGGAGAGCCCAGCCACCCTGCGGAGAAAACTCATTTCAGCCGCTTGTATCCGAGATCTCGTTCTTTCTGTCACCACCCAAAGCTTGTGAACACTGGTGAGGGTAGGAACGTAGATTGACCAATCAAGAGCTTTGCCTTCTGGCTCAGCTTTCTCTTCACCACGACAGACCGGTACAATGCCGCATCACTGCAGATGCAGCACCAATCCACCTGTTAATCTCACCCTCCATCTTTCCCTCACTTGTGAACAAGACCCAGAGATACTTAAAATCCTCAACTTGGGGCAGGACCTCATCCCTGACCAGGAGAAGGCATTCCACCCTTTTCTGACTACTTATTCATACATTTTCAAATTATCCCCTTATTATTGTTGACCTTTAACCTGCTTACCCTAGAGGCCAAGACAGGGCTATTTTAGTGATTTCTCTCAGCACTGACCCCTGACCTCGGGGTGAACTTGTTTTCACTAGAAGTCTTCAGTGATTTTTACTCATCTTTCCAGTCTGTCTCTCTGTTAAATGATGGACCTTTGACCCTTTCCAGATTGTTGGGGGGTAAACAGTTGCTTCTCTAAGGCCTCCTCGTGGTAATAAAATCAATTTTTGTTTTTACGGATGTCAGATCTGGATTTAAGAATAACGGATGTCATTCTTTCCGTAGAGGCGTGGACCTTTCTGGTGAATGAGTTTAAATAAATGTTTTAAGCAGCAAGTATGTAGAAGACAACAACGTGGTGCTGACGTTTGATTAGTTGAGCAAAGATACAGAAATAATTGTATTTGGATGCTGCATTGAGCAGAAAAATTGTCAAAAAAATAAGGACGACACATTTTTTGTTGGATTATTTATGATTTTTGTTTTTATAACACTTTAAAGGTGATTTTAAATCTGGCCAGGTCACAGACAACTTGCATTGAGAGTGTCTGAGACCCGCCGTCCCACTTTAGTTCCTGTGGGTCGGACAGCGTCAGAAATCAGCTTTGGGAGCAGTTGGAGATCAAATAACGTCATTAGAACAGTTTGTGACCAAAGAGCAAGGAGAATGTTTGCAGTCTGTCTGCATTAATTCTCCTTTGTCTCACGCGACCTGACAAGAAATAAAACAAGCTTGTCACCAACAGGCCCGGTGCGACTCCGGTTTTATCCACAGAATTTAAGTTTTCATGTTTTGTGTAAATGCTGACATCTGCTGGGATTAACCCTTTCACTCCCACACCAGGAAAACACAACTGGAAAATTGATCTTTTCTTAAACTTTATTTAGGTTGGTTTAGTTCATGCATCACTGAGAAACAGGTGACCACAACGTGCTCACCAAACAGCTGACGTGCTGGTTGGTGGATTAAATCTGGCTCTAAGTGCAGCTTTCCCCTGCAGAACTAATAAAGAAAGTTTGTAGTTTAGACCAAAACAGATGGTCTTTTTTTCTGATTGGCTATTTTTTAGCTGGCTAGTCCTGCCCCTCATGTGCCTCTCTGCCTGTGAGTCACCAGACTTTCTCTGTGCAGAATTAAGCAGAGGACGGGTCTGGCAGGCCAGGCTAGCGTTTTTGTGCGTCTCCTCCTCTTGCCTGCATGTTGAGAATAAAGAAAGAGGTCACCATCTGTGGCAGCACCAAGGCCAAGGCAGACTCCTCATCCATTAATCAGAGACACTTTCACCAGCATACTTAATGCTGAGCAGTCTGCCAAATGCGCACAGGAACATAACGTGGGTAAATATTTAAAAAGCTCAGCGGATGTCAAGTTGTGCCATTGTCTCCTCCACTGGGCTGTGGATGTGAACAACTTGTAGGTGTTGTGTAAAATCAAAGAGGCAAACAGGCGAGCAGATGGACATTTGTTGTTGAGCTGCAGTTAGCAGCTTTACCAGACAATTGTTCGGTTGATTAAAAGCCGGGGTTACTGTTTGGTTATTGTAACACGTTACAATAAGGTATGCAAACTTCATTACTAGGAAACGACTTAGGGGGTAATGAGTAATGAAGCAGGGAAGGATAGGTAGTTTAAGAGTGTATTTGCATGTTGATTTCAAAGTTTATAAATGTAAAAGTTCATTTTTGTGTACTTTTCTGATTATTTAAAAAAGTACCATAAACATTGACCATTTTGTTAGTGATTGATTTGAGCCAGGTATCACTGTAACCTGCAGGATTTTGGTCACCCATCTCTGGAATATTACCACACACAAGATGAAAGAAAATGATGTGTGAATAAGCTCAAAGTTTTTATGGTAAATGGCCGTGTAACAACATGTAAGTAATGGTTAAGTACCTAGTAGGTACAGATTTGTTCCTCAGTAGGTACTTGGGAGGAGGCTTCACTTTCCGTCATCTCAAGACGGACGGATGCTGATGATGGACGACGAAAGGGCAGACGAGTGAAATCAAGATGAAACAGTGATGTTAAATCACTGTGATGTTATCTGCGTCCTTCATGAAGTTTACAAAAGAGTCCACAGGTACTACATTCATTTGGGATTCGTTCTTTATTGCATTCATAGATACCTACCTATTAGTTCCTGAATGACTGCTGGGTGTTTACCAGTAAGTTTTGGTTAACTACCTATTAGACCCTGAAAAAAGACTGATGAGCATTTTCACCAGTAACTACTGGTTAACTACCTATTCTTCCCTGTGTAACGATGTGAAGTTGTATATTTGTACACTGTAATTAGATCTAAATATTCTAATCAGAAGTGGTTGTTTTTATCATCAGTGAGTTTACTTAAACACTGTATTGACTGAGAGACAAGAAAAGAGAGAGTTGGGATCGTTTAAGAATCTTTAATTTCTATAATTATAAATTCTTACAATCTACCAGGACTATCTCTGTGATGTATGCATATGGATTTGGATGTTTCGTGTTGGTGTGTGTGTGCGTGTGTGTTGTTCAGAATCTCTAGGCTGACGTAGCGAATCTGGTTGTTATGACTAGGCTACCACGAGGCTTCAGGAGCTGATGACATGAGCCGCCATTTTGTGCCGTGACCACGTACCCTGTGGAGCCTCCCGTGTAGATCAGGAAATGCCAGGTCCTCGGACCTCGGATGTACTGGAGCTGGTGAAACAGCGGTCGCAGCACTACAAAGCCCGTCTGTGGGTAAGCTCCGGTAGCAGTCGGCAGGCGTCAGCAAGTTCAGCTCTTATTTTGAAGGAACGTCGTCTCGTTGTTCAAACGACGGAAATCTCCAGCTTGACAGTTCTCAGCTTAAAGTAGAAAGTACAGCTGGCCAGCCTGTAACTTTCTTAATGATGACGATGGAAATCCTTAGGACCTCCAAATGAACGGAACTGAGGTTAAAATGGAACTGAGTTTAAAATGGCGTTGCCTTGTTTTATATCCCCTAGTTGTTTACAATTCTTAGTAAACCGGATTGGACAACTTCATTAAACAACCCAGATTCTCTCTACGGCAGACGAAAGTTCTGATTGGTTGAAAACAATGTGTCATGCGTTTCCATGGTAATGTAGATCAGTCTGTCTGGTGCAGTCCTGTTTATTCATTAAACACATAACTCATGACATTTTTATTTCACAGATCATTCAACTGATTATTAATGATCAACATATGCTTTGATTAGCTTTATCACAAATAAAGTACTTTGATTAATCAATGAAAAGCGTTCTTCTTCTCTTCTGTCTCTTCTCCTGGAATGTAAACATACTGAACAAGCGTCCGACCTTGGCGATGTTACTGTGTGAAGGGGCAGCTGTTAAGGGCAGACAATAGGATCTTGATAACGCTACACCTACTTCATTACTCATTACCCCCTAAGTCGTTCCCAAGTAAAGATGCACAATTTTGCGTACCTTATTGTAAAGTGTTACCACAAATCCATTCTAAAGCAATCAAACACAAAACTTCTGTTTGTCTCTTCAGTAAGATCATATGCCCCGAGGACTGGCACTGCCTAGTGGAGCTGCTGTAGTGGCCGGCCGCCATCTTAGATGGGTCTCTGTTCACCCCTGGTGCGTTCACTTCTACTGAGGAAGGTGCTTAACCAACTACTAACACATTTTATCAAGCTTTTTCACACATAGCTCATCACCACCAGTGTGTGAATGGGAGAATGATTGATGTGTTGTAAAGTGACTTGGGGGGTTGTAGGACTCCTGAAGGTATGGGTTTTCCAGCTATTGCCCCAGATTCTAATGCAGTATGTTAACATTAAAGAATGAACAATGTGTGATTGTCCCATACCTGCTTTTACTTGTTTAGTGTCACGTAACGGGCGGGAGGTTTGGACCCAAAATGCAGAAATCCAGAACACACAGGGAGGAGCGGTTGAAAAAAAGTAAAATCCTTTATTTTGGAAGATGATCAAAAACCCAAAGGCAAGGAGGCAAAAACCTAACCACTAAACCAAGACAAAACCAAAAGCTAACTTACTGAGCAGAAATCCAGAGACTAGTACGGAGGGACAAAACAACGCTGACAATGGACCGACAAACACAGAGTGACAAGACAAGGCTTATAAACAGGAGGGAGGTAATCAGGGAAACAGGTGACAGGTGTGAGGAGTGTGAGCTGAGGAGAAACTGGTGGAATTAATTAACAAAATGGGAAGGGAAAGAGCTTGACCAGAGGGCAGATAAACATAAACCTATAAACACAAAACTAAACCTAAAGACTGAGGGCAAAAAATAAACAAATAACTAGACGAATGAGGAAGACTAAAATAAGCTTGACTAGGAATGGAGAATGATTAGAAGGACACCTGAGGGAAGTCTACAGGAGGCTGGGGATAATAATGGGACACAAGAGGAAAACCTGAAGTGGAACAGGAGGGGCTAGGGAACAAAGAGACACAGAACATGACATTTAGTTCCAACAAGACAACATGATCTGTAAACATGTAATATCTAATTTTGGACCGACCAACCTCTCCTCCTGACAGAAGTTCAAACCTTCTGCAGCTTTCACAGATTTATCAAAGCAGGAAAACATCAGATTCTGATGTCCAACATGTCTTTCTGGACTCTCACTCCTCCTTAGGAGTGGATGAGCATTGTTTCAGCAGCTAACCAGTTTATCCAGTGACGATAATGAACCAGTCAGTTGGTTAGCCGAGAACCATGAGTTAGTTAAAGACGCTGTAAACTGGTTAGTGTCCATGCTAAATGCTGAAGCATGTGTGGACATCAGGAGCTGAAAGCGGAGTTGTTTGTCCTCCTCGCTGTCTTTTTCTGAGAGGAAGGAAACCCGGTGGAGGTGATGGAGTTTCCCAAAGATGTTCTGGTCTCTCAAGTCCAAAAATGTGAAAGCAACAGAACGTTTGTGGTAAAATCTGGAGACATGAATTCTTTTGACAGAGGCTTTAACAGCTTGGCGTGTGATTACCGCGCTGATGAGCCATTAAAGCCATTAGGCAGATGGTTTTAATGTTGTGGCTGGATTCTTGCATGCTTGATGTGGAAACACTCAAGATTAATATTCATCCATGTCCACGAGAGGAAATTAAATTAATGTAATCATTAAACTACATGTTCAGAACAATCACAGCTGAAACGGGACACAGATTTGGTTTTCGGAGGCGTTCTAGCTCACAGAGCTACGGACTGCTTCGGCGCTCTGTCCTGTAATAAAAGTGTCTGGTTCTGGAAAACGCTGTTGTAATCTCTCCCGCATGTTAAACCTCCAATAAAAGGCTGACCTTTTTAACGGAGTCTGATTGCTTGACATTTGCCGTGACAAATGTAACCATGCTGTTAAACAGTAGGGTGAAAAAATACTGTTAAACGTTCAGAAAAATAGTTGGTAAAACCAAAATATGTGGGTGTGAATAAGTCATTTCTGAATAATGTGAACAAAGAGTAAGATATTAACCACTCTGAAAGGAAAAACATCATTTTTAAAAACAGCCGTAACTCTCTGGTCCGACAAAAATGCATTTCAGCTATTTTTCTCATGACAGTTTCAGCTCCTTCCAAAATGAGCCGTTTCAGGGTCCTGTCACTTTAATAAAACAAGCTGTTGCTGGCCACGCCCACCCATTGGTTGATTGGCTGCTGTGAGGGGAGGAGCTGAGATATCTCAGAGGGGCTCGGATTAGAGCTGCTGCCCCTCCAGCTTTGACAGTGAATAGGATTGTCTGTTAATTTTCCATATTGTGACATCACAATAAGGGACTGTATGAAACGGTTTGTTTTAAGCTCATAATCCCGACACCACACTCTGAGAGTTTTATAGAGGCTGAGATCCACATGGCAGCACAAAAAGGATGCAAAAGGTGAGATTTTCACGATTCCCTTCAGGTTAAAAGAAAAACAAACAACTAAAAGTAAAGGTAAAGTGCAATACATGAAAAACAGGATACAAGCTGGTTCAGAAAGTCTTTCCTGTTATTTTATGACAACCTTATACCTTCACCATCCATCTTTCTTGAAGAACTGCCAGGTTTGATTGTGACAGGCTGGGATTGGGTTCAGATGTAGTGCGTCAGCTAGACGCAGATGCGAGCCTTGGGAGAGACGGACACGTGCTAATCCAGGAACACCAGGATGCTCCTGAGTGCTAATGAGAGCGTGAGGGCGTCACGGAAAAGACAAGCATGTGACTTACTGGTCAGAACACTGAAATGAGGTGGAGCTGTGAAGCTCTGAGCTCTTTGCATGGTTGGAAGAATGGCACGACTACCTACGTGGACTGTCTATGGATTATCGGGAGACGGAAATCCTGACAAGAACATTTCACACATAAATAACTGGATTTTGTTTATACCAATGTCTCCAGACTCCCCCTTTACCTTCTCCATTTGTATCAGGATGACTTACCTTCCTACAAGATGGAGCAACATCTCATAAATGTTGCAGAAGATCTGGAGGACGATGTTCCTTCCCTCATTAAAAAAAACAAAAGTGGTCCTAAAAACCCAGGCAACGATCCGTAATGGACGGAAGTCTTTAGGTGGTAAAAATAAAAGCGAGTTCTCAGAAGATGATTCTGAACAGGGTCGTGGAAAACAGGTCTGATGGCCGTCTGCAGAGGAAACTGTCCCCGTCAACCACTTACGAGTAAAAGCAGGAGAAAGTCCGACCTTTCACACAAAAGTGGGTAAAAATACAAAAATAAAGTTGGTTCTAAGGCATTTTAAACTGGCTGATGTTTGTTTTCATTTCCTGAAAAATTCAATTTTTGAAGATAATGAAACTTTTGCAGGATTTATAAACCACGTAGTTCAGCACCAGTTTATAAACCATGCAGTGCAGCAAAGGCACATTTTATAAAACTATCCGTTCTTATTTTCTGCTGTAAACCAGCCTTTAGGGGTGTTTCAGTCAGAAGAGCTGAACTTCTGAAGGTCTAGTCATGTTCTGAAGGTCTAGTCATGTTTAGGGACTAAAAGCTTGTGGAATCCTTCTGAAGGGGAACATCGCCCTAAAATCCATGCTGCTATGAGATTTCCAAACACAAGTGGAGGTGTCCGTGCCATGCGAGAGACGACGGTCGTCGGTGAGGTAGGGAAGGACGGGCTTGTATCAGCGCATCATAGCAGCTGCTGCCGATGACCTTTGGGCCTCGATAAAAGAGGTTTGCTTCGTCTGCGGTTAACATCAGATGATGAACATTCAGCTCCTGTGCTGCTCTTTGCTCGCTGCCAAACAGACTGCAGGAACATGTCGGTCGGATCAGATTAATATTCACACACAAAAATACCCTATTCCTATCATGGTTCATTAGTTTGGTTTAGTAGATTATTTTATTATAGTTTAGTAAAACGCAGATCTGAGTTGTCTGGTAGGGTAAAACAGCCAACTAGCAGTCAAATGATGAGTTATAAACAAAGTCTGTGGTTTAATTAATGGTTACTGATCCTTAACCAACCTTTAACAAATAATAATTATTAACTAGAAATTGGAAGAAAAAAAAGCTGGCTGACTCAGGAATACCGGATTTAGGCCACGTCAGCAATCCACCTGATGACAGCCCATGAAGAAGTCTTCAGCTGAGAGCAGGTTAACGAGATTTATATAAAACGTTTCTTACTAAAAACCCTGAGCCTATAGAAGAAACTTTATTCTGATTAGTTAACCATGGCACAATGACCGTTGTTTCCATAAGAATCATTAACCAGGATTTGTTTTTAAACAACTGTTATCCATAACCATTTATCAAACACCCGGGTGAACTGGCTGGGTGTGGGGCCAGAACTCATCTTTAGGTAGTTAACTCACTATTAACCAGTCACTGTTTAATGAGTATTCTACTAAACGTAATCAGGAGAGTCAGGTTTATAACCAACTAGTAGACTTTTATTTAACTGAACTTCTCTAGGATTCTAACTACCAACCAATAAACCAAATGCAGCTGGGAGTTTATCTGTTATTAGTTACAGGCCAGTAGGCAACAGTCATGTAAAAGATAACTACTGGTAACCAGCTGTGATCAGAAGTTATGATTATTCTGATTGTAATGATTTTTAACTAAACAACTTGGTACATAACCAGTGAGTCCTGGCATTCAGTTATCTGGTGGTTAACCATTACTGGAAGATTTTGTTTGATTAACCCTCCCACTGTCTTAATGGGTGTGACTCCGTGAGGAAAGTTGACTATTGAGCAGGGTTGATAGTTTATCCCTTGGGTCCATGTGGCAGGGGTGAGGAGTGAGCACCACCTCAACTTTCCTCACTGGGTCACCCATAAAGACAGTGGGAGGGTTAAATAACTTAAAGAAAATTAGATCATCAGAGTTTCATTAATAACAAACAATTGGATTTTTTATTTATTTGACATATTCCAGGGTTAATTTTTAATATCTAGATGCCGATGAGCAGTACGCCGAATAACTGGGTTTGAAGTAACAGTCTTAACTGACGATCAGTTAATGGTTACTGATATTAACCATTAAGTATATATATATATATATATATGTGTGTGTGTGTGTGTGTGTGTGTGTATATATATATATATATATGTATGTATGTATGTATGTATAATTATATATGTATAATTACAGCTGCACCTGCTACTGTATTAGCAGCAAAACAACAAACTGCATGCATGCAGTTTCTCAGTGACTTTAAAACATCACCACCACCATAAAACTTTTTCTGATGCTCCAATTACAGAAAAACATCCCTTACCAGGGTTTTTGAATAAATAAATAAAAAATCAGAAAATAAGTTTAAATGTTAAATAATAGTTATCACTTAGATGCAACATCAAATTCTCTCGTTGCTACTGAGCATTTTCTCCACTTATGTGGTTATGATATACGGCTGTTGCTGCTATTGGGAAGTGAACTGTGCTGGGCCAAACTAGGAGAAAATTAAGATTTTCTGAGGGAAAGAGAAAAACAATTGTCTACCTTTCAGAAGAGGAACTGGCAAAAAAAAAAAAACTACATGGAAAATATGGGAAAACGTTTGTTTTTAACCCCAAATTGAACAAGTTCACCTAGATCTTAAAAGTCAGCTCAGATGATGAAACTGCAACTGATTCTGATAACAAGCTAACAAAGTGAACTAGCTCCTCTTAAGATAACCTGCTAGCAGAGCTTCTGACTGACGGTTTATGTGCAGCAGCAAATCAACTATCCTGATTAACAAGGTTATAAAAGCTCATAAATGAAAAATCACTTTGATGTGTGGGGGAACTTTTCCAGGCCCTCTTTAGCAGGGTGGGACTGGGAGGAGAGTGCTGTAGCCTTTTAGCTGGAAGCTAACCGGAGCCTGGGGCTAACGGTGGGTTGGTTCACCGGCACGTGTCGGAGTCACTCCAGTTACTATCAGCTGCTTAACGACCCAGAGCGGACTCACGTTCACGTTTGAAAGCAGCGCTGATTCCAGAAACCTCAGCACAAAGTGTGTTCATTAATCTGAGCCAGCATAACGAACAAGGGAAGCGAGCGGCAGCGGAAAGTGAGGGGCGGAGCAGAGCGGAGATAGTGGAATTTTGGGGTAAGGGTCTACGTAGGGGGCCTGCGTATTACATAAATGGACCCATCTGATTGGCCACATATCAGAAGGGCTACATTTGATTGGTCAAATAATACTTCCGCGTAAAAACCAGAGCTGGTTTACAAAAAGTTGATGTATGACACAGATGGAAATGTTTGAACCAAACATTTATCGCCATTTTTGATGTGCTTTGCGATGGGCCTATCGCACATCCTGCTATCGCGATGACAATAATTTTTCGATATATTGTACAGCCCTAATATATATATATAGCTCTGTGGCTGTAGGTTATCAAAGCACCGCGGTCTCAACCAGCCTTGTAGCAGTCGGAGCTCGTAAGTGAGTTGTGCTGTAGTTAGCATTAGCATTGTGTCAGAGTCCCAGCAAAACTTCTAGTATTAAAATTATTTAGTTCAAGTCGTTTGGCTGTTAGATTTTGTAGTTTAGTATTTTTTACATCAGACTCTTTCACCAACTTGGTGGAGCTTGAACCGGTTATGCTGGTTTGAATAGCGTTTCACAAATTAGTCCAAGCCGTTCCAGTGATTAGCCGGATCCCGCCGGCTGCCGCTTCCCCAAAACGGAGATTTTGGGCCCAATCTGAGGTGAGTAAGCTAAATAATTACTTTTAACAGCTTCTAAAGATCGTTCTCTAACTGTAATTTTGCAGCTATATTTGCTATATTTATAATTACAAAGTAAGAGAGACGTGGACGTGGTTCACATAATTTAGACAATTAGTCCACACCGCTGCAGGCTTGAAGCGAGTGTTGTGTATGTTATAATGTCACACACTGGTTTGGGTTGAGTTTTTGTACCAGTTAGTAATATCAGCGTTGATACAGAGTAGCAGGGACACTGACGAGCAGCTCCTCCTTCTGCTAAAAAGCTGACCCGGTTTTGAACTGGTGCTGATTCCGGTTCTCATTAGAACATGTCTGATTCTGGACACTGAGTTAGCTCTGAGAGCAGTCAGATCACTCAGCAGCCATGTTATGACGCACATATATTAGACAGTTTGTTTTGTACACGATCTAAGTTACTAAACTCCCACAACAAGGTGATGTTATTATATTTTTCAAGCTAAATCTGTCCAAGACGAATGTAGTCGTTCAGCCTGCACCGGTCCAGGCTAGAGCCTTGCAGGTGAATTATTTAACCATTTGTCTTTCTTTACCTTCTAGTTTTTACATTATGTCATTATTTTAGCTTATTGTTACACGTGTGTTGCTGCTCTTAAAAACAACTATAAATATATTTGCTGTTTCTTTATATTTCACATGGCCTCCCAGCAGCTGTGTTTCTGACACTGGGGCCATGATGGGATTCCCACCCAGAGCAGCTTCTACACTCATGAACAGACCAAGGTGTGGTGGAGAGCTTCAGAGCAGCTTCCATCTGAACGACAGGACAAGCTCTATGAACTGATCCAGGTAAAATCATTCTAAATAATAATAATGTACTCTGTTTTCAGTTTGTTTTCTCTTTATGTTTCAGCCTGGCAGGTCATCACTGAAGAGGAGTTTCTTCCCAGACTCACACCAACATCCCATTTTACCTCAGGGCCTCCTGATCTAACAGAAGAACCTGTAGTTCGATCCTTGCTCTGCTTTCCACATGTTTCTCATCATCTCTGGAAGCTACCTCCCACAACACTGTGATATTATATATATTTCTTTTTCTGGGTGGGGTGGGAGCCTGGGGGCTCGGGGTGTGGGGGTGGCCGGCCCCGTGTGGGGATCTGGGCGGGGTCGGGTCCTGACATGTATGCTGCCGGAAAGAAGGCAGGAACATGCAGCAGTGCCTGGCCCGGGTTCAGGGGCCTCGGGTAGACCTTGGCTCCTCTGCTGTCCCATCACAGGGGAGGGAGAGGTCCAGGAGGGGGAGGACCCAACCTTACCTGGATGTCCTATGTCTTATATATTCTGGAAGTTGTGCAAATGCAGGGATGGAAATAGATATTCTGCTGGGGTGGGGCTGGGTTCGTGCCCTCAGACTCCGTGAGGCTCTGCAATGCTGCTGCTTTGGGCCCTGGCAAGATGGGCTGGGGTCTCCATGCCCTGGGTGGCAGTTTGACAACATAGGTGCCTATTGGGGCCAGAGGGGGAGCTGGCTCCCTGGAGGGATAAGCCCAACCAGCCATCCCTCCCCATCCCCGCATATTTTTCTCCTCCTGCTCCCTCACATCATCATACAACCTTGCACATATGACCTTGGGGGGTGGACAAGTCAGGGAGTGCAGGTATGGACCCCATTTCCACATTCCTGTGGCAACCTGCCCGCCAATTTTATTTGCACCTTAAACACTTCCACCAATGACATTCCAAGCAAACACACACTTAGGGCCTTGGGAGTGAGCACATTCAATGGCACTTGGCAGGGGGATATTTCAGCCTCCTCTCGAGTGCCGGTGCCCACTTCCAATTTTAAACTGCACTTAGACACCGAGGGCTGTGGGGTGGTGCGGTGGCATCAGCTGGCATAGGCCAGACAATGCCCGCACTGCCCGCTCACCACAGCCATGGAATACACCTCATCAACACACAACAACATTATATTGGAGCAGGCGGAGGGAGACTAGGGGTCTTAGCACACCTCTGTTGTTGCTTGGCTTCCTGGGGCTGGAGAATAGGAGGGAGATCTGGCCGTCTGGTTGGGGTCTGGGGTGGTGGGTTGCTGTGCTCAGCGTTGGGCGGGGGAGCCTTGTTGAGGTTCTGCCCTCAAGACAAAATTATTATGCAGTATTTTCTCCAAAGAACTGTGCATCTGCGCCCTGAAGCGTAAATAAATAAGGCATATTAAAAATCAGCGCCAGCAGGGACTTCATTTCCCATGATCCTCTGCAGCTGGCAGCAGCTTGATGATGTCACCAAAGTGACGCCGAACCCCGGAACCTACACAGGTTCCGCCCGCTGGATAGCCGAGCTATAAGAGCCGAAGCACAGAGAGAAATTTCCTCTTTTGTCCAGGGTTCAACTGGTGTGAAGAGACACTCGTTTTGCTACCGCTCCGGACGCGTAGGCGTGGAGCTGCTGGAAGCAACAGAAACACCATCTGATCTGCTCAGCGCGAACACAAAGGGACGCCTTGGGGTTCTCTCATGCAAGAATTTTTTTTTACTTTCTCTTTCTCTCTCGATTCTCTTATAGCCAAAACAAGCGGTCGACCACGTGAGCGCTTTAAATTGACAAACGGTTTTCTCTCCTCCGTACTAAAAACACCAACAGATCATCTCATAGTAAGCCGTTTCTTTCATTGTTAAATATCTAAGTTTGTTTCATGCTGTGGCCAGGCTGACAGACTGTTTTAGATATTCAATTTGCCTTTGATTGATCTGTTGTTTTGTTTATCTTGAGCTTTGTGAAGCGATTTGAAGTGTTGTTGATTAAGTTACTGTGAAAGTTTGCTTACACCCACTGTCTGTATAGACCCTTTTACTACCTACGTCATCAAAAGTTGCGCGCGCAGCCTGGCAACGAGAGTGAAGGCTTCCTCATTCACACTCGATACTAAAACAGCATTTTAAGCCCTCTGTTTTGAAGTTCTGAGCACATAAAAATGTCGGGTTGTTGTGTGTATGGATGCCAGAATCGCTTCTCTTCAAGCAGTGGACTGAAACTTTACAGAATTCCGAAGTTCTACATTTTTCCTGCTCAGGTCTTCCATGCACACGCCTGAGATGTAACTGCAGCCTTTTCTGTTTTTCACATCCTAACACAAAGCTCAACTTTGAATAAAATTGCTGCTGCGTGGCTGCAGCATGACCCAAGTTTGGAACATCAAAATGACAGAATTAAACAAATTTATACGCTTTATTTCATGCTTCAAATTAACATTTCATTCTAATTCATCTGTATTTTCCCACTGCATATTAGTATAAACTGTATTTCTCTAAAATTAACATGATTGTACTCTGAGCACGCTAAAAAAAAGAAACCTATGCTATACTCACCCTGCCATGCAGGTACAGTTGGCTGTGAAGACGTAGTTCTCTGGTTTGTTTACTATGACCCAAGCCTCATACATAGCAGTCTTGTGTCCTTGTCTTTGGCTAGGAAGGACTTCTGCCTTCAAGACGCAAAACTCAGACTCTATGTCGTGATATTTTACTTTCTGTACGTGGTCACAGACAACATAGTTGTATGCATCTAATGATTTGTATGCCTGTAGCTTCTCACGTGTGTACTTACTGGGCCTCTCCACTAAAAACGTATATATATATCGGGCCACTGGATATCTGGCCACGCACCTACATCTTCCACCCATTCCGTAATGCCACAGGGATCCGGGAGTCTGTTGCCATTCGATAAAGTGAGTTTAATAATATAACATTCAAGATTTGCCGGTGATAACCCCGCAGCGTAGCTTGATAAAGCCTGAAGCAACGCCATTCTCTGTTGCCAAGCTGCGCGCGCATTCTCGCTGACGTCATATTGTTTACAAACAGTAAAAGGGTCTATTTGAGAAGACAAGCTAACACACACACACACACACACACACACACACACACACACACACACACACACACGCACACTGGTTTTCAGGGTGTAGAAAGACAAGCTATATCCCACACACATTCCACACACACACAAACACCCACGCGGTTCTTTGTTCAGCCAAACGAAGGAGCCGCCATTTTGGTTTTTCCAAAACTCCCTCCTTGGGTAACCAACTTATCACTGCTGATTACGTCATTTCACCCACCTACCGGATCAGATTGTTATTTCACATTATCATTCCATTGTTCATTACTTGTGGTTTGTTTGATAAAATCGGTTGGTTGATATTGATTTGCTAACGCTTTGTGAGGAGCTGAAGTGATCATATTAGTTAATAAATGTTATTGCCAATTAAGTTTTGTCTCAGGTGATTTGTTTGTGTGGTATAAAATACGACTGCTGCTCGTTAAAAGATTTTTTACGAACTTCAGACAGAATAATAAGAGGTTTGGATTCATTTTTCCCCTATAAGAGGGGTGGTGCCCCAAGGCATATCCACGGATATCCTAATTACGCAATAAATTGGTAAATATTTCCATATTTATGAATTTTATTGATGAATCCAAAAAGTAAGTAAAGCTTACAAATTATTTGTTGGCTAATAATCACAACAGCATGCTCATCAGCACCCCAGCAGAAAGGGTCGAACTCTGGGAACCGGTAATGGTTGTACCCCATGTGCAGCAGTACGGGGACCAGAGTGAATAGGGTGTGTATGGGGAGCATGAGTGGGTGTCCGGCATGCATTTTTGTAAGTCTTTGGTTGTATGTGCATGTGTGAGCATGAGGGAGGGAGTGTGTGACTGTGTTTGTTTATGACTGTATATGTCAGGTGGGGCCTTTGACTCCTCCCCTCTCCTGGAACTTCTATTGTTGATATAGATCTTCGTCTCCCCTCCCCCTGCCACACCTGGTGTGGAGTGCGGTGCCTTGGTCTGCCTGAGTGTTTGTGGCTTCCGGGTAAGGGGGTTTAAGATTTTTGGCATCTGCCTGATCAATCCCGGTGGCTGCCTGGCTGGTGGGGTCTGGGTCCCTGGGTTCTGCTGGGTCCTCGGCAGGGGGTGGTCGCCCCTGGGTCCCGGGCTCGGCCGGCTAGGGGGCGGGAGGCTGCAGGCTTGCTGCTGATATCTCGTGGGACTCTGCTGGCTGCTGGTTGTGGCCCTCCCGGGGCGATCCTCTGTGCCTCTCAAGGGGGGCTGGGGCCTTTCTGGTTGCAGTCTCCTTGGGGTTCCTGTGTTCTGGGGCAGCGCCTGGATCTCTGGGACTTGGAGCCCCCTCCGTCTCCTACACATCTTTAGGGGGCGGATCTGTGGTCCCTCACACGCTCTATTGGACGCGCCTTACATAAACAAGCGCGTGTACACACACAGGTGCTCACATGGTACTCTCATAAGTATGGGCTTGGGCACGTTAAACACATGTATTAAGGCTGTCATTGCCACTAAATGCACTATGATTTATTATCATTTGATTGTTCAGTTAAACAATGTTGATTTTATATTCCATCATCTGGCTGACGCTGTGATAGATTGCTCCTGATCTATTAATGTGTGTCCCATTTTTTTCTATTCTTTCCCTTTCTGCAGGTCTAGAAGCAGACTCTTGTTTATTATTGTTTATTTTTGTGGACACCCCCCCCCCCCCCCCCCCCCCACACACACACACACACACACACACACACTTTTTGTCTTTTCCTTTCTCTTTCACCTCTGACTCAGTGTCTGGTTGGAATTAAATTGCATTCAACAACAATAACAATAAAGTTTTAAGCATCAGGCGTGACATTAAAAGCAGACGCTTTGATGCTCCACCTGAGAGTAAATCTCTAAGGCTTGTTACCAGCATTCAGATATTAATTATGTTTGCTTCACAGCCAGACAAGACACTTGGGAAAAAATGAGTAAATAAATACATTCAGCTCATTTTGACAGTTTAGCTTAGTTTCAGCTTCACTTCAGCTATTCAGCAGCTTCAGCAATCAGTTTCCAAATTTGGCATGTGATGCTAATTTCACAGTTCAGCTTAATGTAAATATTAAACTGTTAAACTTGTCCTACTGAAATAACGTGTTTTGACATTTTAGCTGTTCAGATTTTTATACAGTGTTCACAGATTTCAGTTTTCTGCTGTTTAGGATTATGTTTATTATTCACTTACTTTTTGTACTTTACTTGCTTGTTGGTGCTTTTTGCTTCTACATCTTTCAATGCATTCAGCTCATTTTGAAAGTTTTGCTTAGTTTCAATTTCAGTTCAGCTATCAAGCAGATTCAGCTAACAGTTTAAGCTATCCAGCATTCAAACAGCATTTCTGCAAGAAATGCAATTTAACTAGTTGGAACAGATCCTTACAGGTTACATTTATGTTTCACAGCTCTCAATGAATAAAACCAACAAATCATTAGAAGCTTCAGCTTGCAGCTTTAAAACGTCCTTAAATCATTTAAACCTTCACAAGAGCCTAAAACACCTTTAAAGCCCACTGGCTAAAGTCAAGTCGACTGAGGAAACGTTACTTTAGCTCATTACAGCATGATGCAACCTGCTGTAAGAACGTGTGTTCCCTTTTAGGCCCGAGGCTACGTGAGGAGTAAACTGGGATTATTTTCAACATAAATACGTTTAAATGCTTTAAAAGGGTTTGACAATGTGATGTTTCAGCTTCTCAAGCTGAGGGGAGGCTAAAAAAGATTTTATTAAGTTATTCAGATAAGAAAAAGTTTGTTTTTAAATATTCCACACATCACAGATTAATAATTAAAGCCATGCACTCTTTCTTTAGAAAGCCAAATGAGGTCAAAAGTGCAAACCTTGGCTCCGTTTGCACTGAAAACCTGGTGTAAAGGGGAAAGTTTTGTGTTTAAATATTCAGAGTTTCAGCCACTTCTGTTTTCAGCATTTCTGAGTCGGTACAGATCCAACTCTTCCTGCTGCACCAAAGTCCCCCCGCACCTATCTGAGTCATTCTGCTCTGTTCTCCGATGCTCAGCTGGTCAGATCTGATGTCACTCTTTCAGCGCTAAACATTAATTTAAGTTTTCCTCTCACTGAGCTCCTCCTTATCGTCTCTGCTTTGGTATTAAAAATCCACTTAACGAGTTCTGAGTCCTTTAGTCTCTTTTCATTAGCAGATAGCACTCGCGCTCTGCAGCTTTCATCACCTCACAGTTAGATTAGCATGAAGGCCTCGTCCCTGTCTTTACGCTCACTTCATTAGCGGACGTGATGTGTGTCGTTCCCACCACTGAGGGAATGTGGAGATGATATGTAGGAATGTGACATGCATATATTTACAGGCTGAGCCAAGAGCAGAGAGTTGGATATCAGATGGAGGAGGGCGTTGAAGTCAGATGGTTACAAGACTCGTAGGTGGAATTTTATGAAACTTTTCCTCCTTCAGCATCCAGATGAGTAAATGTTTTAGGAACGATTGAATCCACTTTCAGTTTCACCCGAGTAAAAGGTTCGACTCCACGTTCCTGGAGTTCACCCTGAGTTATTTTACCGAATCTTTACGGATTTAGTGTGTCCCCATTTCTCTGAGATGCCTAAAGGGACCATTTTCCAGGTCTTTTCAGGTCTGGTACTTCTAGTTGTTCCTGTTGCTTTTTCTTGATGTTGCATCACTTGGTAACGCCACATCAACCACAGCAGCTGTGCTCGGTTGTTTGTCCACCACCACAACGTCTGGTTGGTTCTCCATCACCATTTTGTCGGTCTGGATCTGGAAGTCCCACAGGAGCTTGGCGCTCTCGTTCTCTACCACCTTAGGGGGTGGTACCCACTTTGACCTTGGGACTTCCAGTCCATACTCTTCACAGATGTTTCTACACGATGCCAGCCGCTAGATTGTGGCGTTCCATGGATGCGTTCCCTGCCAGCAGCTCAGACCTGCAGCTATGTGGTGGATTATCCCAGGAGCCTCTTTGCATAGCCTACACCTTGGGTCTGGTCTGGTGTGGTAGATCTTGGCCTCTGTTGCTCTGGTGTTCAGGGCCTGTTCCTGTGCAGCCATGATGAGTGCATCTGTGCTGTCCTTCAGACCAGTCCTTCTAGCCATTGGTAGGATTTCTTCATTTCAGCCACTCCAGTTATCTGTCGGTGGTACACTACCATGTAGGGCTTGTCCTCCACAATAGCATCTCAAGCGTCTCCTCCTCTGTTCGCCCACGTTCGCCCACGCCCAGGCTATTCACTGGAAGCTGAAATTTTCAGGAGATATTTAGAAAATCTGGAAATGGAAACATGAATTTTTCAAAGAAAAACCCAAAAGGGTTGGTATCACCGTCTGGTTGCTTGTTTTAGTCCCAGCTGATAAAATGTGTTGTGTTTTACGTAAATCTCTAGTCTGGCCTGTCAGACTCGTCCTCTGTCTGCACAGAGAACGAGTCTGGTTACCCACAGGCAGAGAGGCACGTGAGGGGCGGGACTAGACAGCTCAAAAATAACCAATCAGAAGAAAGGCGGAAATGCAGACTACCGAGCGACGCTGTCGTTTTTTAGCTGTAGTCAAAAACGGTGTCTGACGACGGCACAAACATCTCTCTTAAGAAGAAAGGCTTGTAGTGGTTTTAAAGACATGTTCAAGTCATTTAGGACAGAGGAAAGAGCCGCAGCGACCTCTGCTTCAGACCTCATCTTATGAGAAACTCAGCGTTGCAGTGTGACGTACGCCACTCAGCGCTGATTGGCTCGGTTAGAATTCTTAAGGGGTGGGGTTATTTGAATAGAAGAGATCCCAGCCCCATGCTTCCCAAAACAATTTACGTTTAAGACTTCCGACTCAGGAAAAGCATCTTCTTTATTCGCTCTGTCGGGAAAAGCATTAACCGTCAGTCGAAGTCCCGCAGCGGAAGCTTCATCATTTAGTCAAAAACTGTGCCTTCGTTTGGGCTCCTTGTGCAAAAGCTGCAGCTTTTCATTTGCTTAAATATTAATGAAACGTTTCATTTTAAAGCTGAAAACTGGTTGAAGTTAGATTTTTTCCCATGAAGATGTTCTGGTCAGGCAGCAGATTCAGACCGAAACGGATGTTTTCAGAGAAACCCTCATAGATTTAACCCCTAAACCACCGCAGGAACCCGGGCCGTCATTACCGAGTAAAACTCATGACTTTTGGGCTTTTCTTAGATTTTATCATCAAGGAAAACCAAGAACGATTTTCATTTAAACCATTTTTTAAACATTTGGCATAAATATCCTGTTTTAGTTTCATGTTGCCTCAGGACAGCACCAACCTTTACTCAAACTCCCCGAGATAAAGGAGGTTCATCATTTAGTCAAAGCATCTTTAGTTTTCAGCTGCTTTTTGCCTCAAAGTTCATGTAACGAGTCGTTTTAAAGAACAATCTGTGAAACTCAGATCATTGAGTATTAATGCTAATTTGTTTTGGAGTAAAATAACCCCAAAGGAAATCCAAGATCGATCCTAAATATTACATCTGTGCAGACGGACCCAAACAAACCTTTAATCTGATGTTAGCCCAGATCTGGACAAGTGGGGGAGTAGAGGGAGGTGGAGTGTACAGTCGGTAAAGACGGCTCTCCCTTGCCCTGCCTCCAACATGCCTCCATCTAAAAAGGCTAGGTTATCCAGAGTTATCGCTGTAGTTATGCTGCTATAGGCTTAGACTGCTGGAGGACACACTGGCCACTTCTCACACTCTACTACTTTCTTCTACAGTCTGCTCTTTAACTGTATTATTTTCTGCTATTTCAGCTGTTAACTTTATTTTTTCTCTAAGTGTTTTTCTCCCCAGAAGAAGCTACAATGATGTTCCACTGAGCTGTGGTGGCCTCATGGAGGGGGCCATCGTCTAGCACACTGCTGCTAACCACTTAAACATTCTCCCTCTCCTGATAATAACTTTTTACTCTCTTTGACGTTGGATGTGCTACTACTAGTTTATCCATTTAATTATAGATTCACTAGGATAAATACAATAAAGTTCATCTCTCACCAAATAGAATATTTACTAAGAAATCACAATGTAACGTGTGTGTGTGTGTGTGTGTGTGTGTGTGTGTGTGTGTGTGTGTGTGTGTGTGTGTGTGTGTGTGTGTGTGTGTGTGTGTGTGCTCTGTCTTCTCGATCCCAGTGAGTCGTGGAGGATGGCTGCTTATACTGAGCCAGGATTCTCTGGAGGTTTCTTCCTGTTAAAAGGGAGATTTCCTCTCCACTGTCGCTACATGCTTGCTTAGTATGAGGATTGCTGTAAAGACTGACACTAGTCAGTGACTTGATGAGACTTGCTGGGTTCCTTATATAGGAAACTTTTTACTGATTGGCTTAATGACCTGGCCTGCATGTTTACTGTGTGAAGGTCCTTGAGACGACTCTTGTCGTGATTTGGCGCCATATAAATGAAGTTGAACTGAATACAATTAATGTCCTTCCAATAAAGCATCAACAAACTAATGATGAAAGATATTTCTCTCAGTTGGAGACTCGCTGGAATCACAGAATCTGCAGAAATTATGAAAGTTTTCAACTTTATTCAGACTGAATTGTCTCTGATCATGTGGAGTGAATTGTGTAACTGCGATAATCCAGCAAACGGGCCGATCTTTTGGACTATTTTGCTGCAGTTCAGTCCTAAAAGTCATAATTATACCAAAGTAATTTCTCCTCATTTCACTCACCAACCTCTCCTGTTGCCGTCTCACAGCTGAGCTGTTTTCTCATTGGTGAAACCTGCAGTTGAGGTGAAGAACTGCTGCAGCGCCAGTTAGAAACAGTCTTCTTCACTATGCAGACCAACTCTATGGATCTTTACTGCCTCTAAAAACACCAACATTTATCTTAAAAAGTCAATTTCAGTTTCAGGAATCAAGAGTGTCTGCAGACAGTTTGAAAATGTCCCTTATTGTGATGTCACAAATAGGGACTTTAGGAGACAAAAATAAGTAATTCAGAGTAATTTTTGGTGAGTCCAGATTATTAACCAGTTTTTCATTGGATTAGGGGGGTCTGTCTCCGAGGGTTAGGGCTTAACGTGCTCACGCCCGTACGGTTCCTCCATCGAACCTCGGAGAGCTCGATCCTTCTCGCCGACTCTCTTTGTGATGAATGACAAAGCTGTCTTTTCAACTCGAGCTGGATGAGCAACACGTGCCACAATTAATTTTCCTTGCCGCTCTCAAAGTGCTGACGGCGGCAGGCAGAAATGAAATGTGCCATCAAAGCTAACCTCAGCTTTATTCCTGCCTGAACCCGGCTGTGTTTAACACGCCGAGGTCCCGCAGGGCTCCCGCTGGAGAGACGAATCAAGAGAGGCTTCGCAGAACCGAGGTCTGGAAGTTAATTTGATATGAAAATCCAAACGCCGAGGCCATCATGGCCTGCTGTGACACTTGAAAGTCTGAAATCACCGTGAATTCCTGCTTCAGTCATGTCAGGGAAGGAGACGAGCTGTATGCAGGAGTAACGGGAATTCTGTCATCGATCTTCTTGTTTTCTCTTTTATAAAGAAAGAAAAATCCACCTGAACCAGATTTACAAAAACCTTCATGTTTGTTATACATGCTTTTTTCCCACCCAAAATCCTCCTTTTTCTGATGATTTTGCTTCATTTGAACGTGTCTCACAGTAAATCATCGCTGCTCTGAGCCGCAGCAACAAGGAGGAAAGACGTTCCATCAAGTTAATCACCTGGAGTCACTCTTCATCTCCTCCTTCACCCACACCTCTTGTTAGGTCTGACATTAGCCTTGTGTTTCCCTCTCCCGACACGTCTTCATGTCAAATGAGGAAACTTACGAAACACGACAGGAACCCGATTAAAAATCCTCCCCGACAGCATCTCTGTAGTCCCAAACTATGAGGTCAGATTATGGGATGCTTTAAACATTAATAAAAAAAATCTGTGAATAAATGACTCACCGCACTTAATGAAATTCTCATTATTGTGAAGTCGATTATGTAAACAGAATAGCAGAACACACACACACACACACACACACACACACACACACACACACACACACACTCAGCAGACTTCACAATGACGTTCTCTCCTCAACATTGAGACGAGATATGGCAGCTGGATGAAACCTGCTGTTGAATCTGTTTGTCCTCGCTCCGATCGCCCCATATCGTCTTCCTGAGGACAGCAGCCCAAAAACAGAATAGCCAGGTGGGATGGGGTGTGTCCACGGCAGTATTGGTGGCTTTCCTGAGACCGCTGGAGCTGTGGAGGTCTTCAGTAATGGGAGGTGGGAATGAACTCCTGGAGTGCTTTCCCCTGGGCTACAGCTGCTTTACCCCATACATACAATATATAAGGATGCTTTTATGGCTGCTCTGTAGGATGCCAGCAGCCTCTGATGGATCTGAGGACGTTCACCTGCTGCTGGGCCTTTTCCAGCAGCTCCGAGGTATTCATCTTCCATAGATGCTCTTCTATGCTCAATCCCAGGAAGCTGTAGACTGCCATCCTCTCTCCACGCAGTCTCCCCTGATGATTTAGGGTTGGATCTCAGTCTTTTCCCTCCTGTAGTCTATTACCAGCTCTTTGGTCTTTGAAGTGTTGAGCAGAAGGCTATTAGCCAATCGCCATGAAGACAGCTGCTCCTCGTCACCCTTAGTAATGAGCCCCAACACGGTGGCGTCATCTGCAAACTTCACAACGTTTGTTTATGAGCTGTGGCCATATGTGTAGAGAGAGAGACTATAAAAAGCCACGCCCATTCCCCTTGGTGAAAGCCCCGCCCACTCACCTGGATGAAAGCCTCCAGTAAAATCATTGTTTACTCAGCATATTTTACAGCTTTTTACAGACATCCAAGAAGCTGAATCCTTCATGTAATTTCATCTTTAACAGGAACCGAGTTAAATCTGAAGCTGTTTGCACAAAAACAACACACACACACACACACACACACACACACACACACAGGCCTCTGTAGCTCACGTATTATCATCAAACACTCGCTCTAGTGTTTAGGAGAGACGACAGAACGTCTGTTGTCTAAGAATTATGGAATCTGAAATATTCCAAACACATTTCATGTATCAGGATATAAAACAGCATTAAGCTGGTAGTTTTCATTAACTACCCCCAAAGAAAATGTAATAATTAAAATTTCTTCCCATTAATTCCCATCCTTTTCCCATTTTTGTGCCGAGAGATAAGTCTGGAGGCCCGTGCAGAATTTTAAACGCTATAATTAAAGTGCTTAATTGATTCATGCAGAAAAAACCAGCATGTCTGACTGGTTTGTTCTGTTGGACGTGAAGTGATGTGAGCTGTGACTCAGAGCTGAAGTATAAAATATACATCCTCTATAAATAGGACATCTGCCCTCTGTGAAGCTCCGGCTGCCTGGAAACAAACAGGAATACTTTTTATGTGGTCAAGCTGCATGTGTGGCGGCTGCTGTCCCGATTTAGGAGCAAACACCTTCCTGATCCCGGCACCGAGGCAGAGAGGGAGATCATTTAAAGTCTCTGAAAGAACAAATGGTGCTCCGAGGTCTTAATGCTATAGAAAACAAACTAATTGCACTCCTCTGTAGTTTATAAAGAGAGAGACATAAAGTTGTTGCAGCAGGACAGGAAGTCGTGTTCTTAAAGCGACTGGCAGCTAACACGCTGGAGGTCAGCAGCTGCAAACGCTGCATATGAAATCAGCTCTGGGACTGTAACTGTGTGTGTGTGTGTGTGTGTGTGTGTGTGTGTGTGTGTGTGTGTGTGTGTGTGTGTGTGTGTGTGTGTGTGTGTAGGGCATGCATGAGTCCCGCACCGGCCATGTGTGATGAATGGGGTTTACCAGAGCAGCAGACAGGGGCTGCAGCCAGTGACACGAGATGAGGAGCATTTATTTGTTTACAGTGACAGAAAAATCAATTAGCCCTCACTTGTTGTGTGTCTCTGTTTGTTGCTGCAGACGGAGCTCTAATCCGTCAGCAAACTTTTGCTCCACAACCAACCTGCAGGAGTCGGCCGTGCGTCAGCATACCAGCCTGTTCTGACCTACTTTAAGCTGCGGATGGATGTGATGCACGGACTGAAAGACACAAACTCCAGAAACGGTTAGCAGAAGCTAAGCTGCTTTCAGTCGAGCCGACATTGTGAAAGTGATGATCTCCTTTATGACTCAAGGCTGCGAGGTGAGAGTGATCCTGAGTCATGATGCTGCGGTTCATCAGGATCCGGTGGGGAAGACTTTGTTTAACGGCGTCATTTCACCTCACAAGCGACGCAGACGCAAATTGGTTTGTCTGCCAGGCTGCAGCATCTTCTGTACACAGCTGAAGTCTCTAAGCCTCCAGAAACATTTCAAACTGACTCATTTTTCACAGAAAAAAATGTTTTTTTTCCTAATTCGTCTCTTTATTCAGAGTCCTACAACAAGAAACTAGAATATCACACGGGCGCGGCGCTGTCAGACACACAGACACATTTACGGTCACCATAGCAACCCGGACTCAGCTGATGGACGTTTTCTGATCAGCATCATCTCTCGTCTTTGTTCAGCCATCATCTCTGTGTGGAGGATGTTCACTCAAAGGTTTCCAGAATGTCTCGAAATGTTTTCAGCGGTCCTCATCTTCCTCGTGTGAGCTGCGAAGCATCGTGTTGACCATGTTTGAAACCTTAACAAGACACGTTTTCTTTGTGACTAGCCCCGTAAGAGCTGGGACAGACATTTGGAACCATCCTCAGTCGAGCTCCTGAGTAGGACTGGAAGGGTAAAATAATAGGAGACAACTTTGGGAGGGACTGGAGACAAAACAGGGGGTCTGACTTTCCAAGCAGGCAGAATTGTGACAAAAGTAAATCGGGAAACTTTTGTGATTAAATTGCAAAAAGAAAATAAGCATTGATTTGTTTACAGTTGTGACTTTTGAAAGTGTATTTCGTACCAAATCAGTGTGATTTTATACATTTCTGACCAGGCCGCAGACTCGGGCACAAAAAGTGGTTTAAAAATCCTGAGATCATTAATCCTGCTGGAGTTTTGTGACTGTCTCGTTTATTTTTTCTGCATCAAAATGAAATATTGATGGAAGTCTGTCCTTCGTCTTCAGGATTGTTTTAGACAGGGTTCAAATTATGGGGGAGCTGAGGGGAGCTCGGCTCCCCCGAAAGGCCAATGAGCTCCCCCAGGAGTCATCAACTGACACACCCAGGAGGAGCCCCCCACCCCCACTCTCACAAAGTCTTAAGCCGGGCGTACACTGTGCGAATTTTTCACTTTTTTGAGCCGATTTTCCACTCGTGCGAGAATCCACGAGATCGGGGCGAGTTTTGCGCCGAGCGTCGTGTAGTGTACAGGAGTTACAAGAGGTGATTAACACCACGTGACCAGCTACCGATCAGCAATCGTGAGCTCGCACGGACTTCTGGCATGTTTGAAATTTTGCTCGTCCCTCGTGAGGGTATCGCACTGTTGAAGCGGCGCTGCGAGCAGCTGCGATCCAAAATGTATCAGAACCGCTCACGGCGCATGCGCAATCCTGCATCAACACCGCTCGCCCGCTATTTCCCTAAAAACACACGTTGTTCATTTTTATTTCTACACGTTTTTTTACTCACAAAGATTGTCATGAAAGCGTGTTTGTCGTGTTCATGTCAAATTAAACTGATCACAAAACACAGATTTACTTTCTTTATTTCGTTTTCCTCATCCAACCCCCATAAATCCCTGTGTGTCCTCCTGCAGCACTCCCAAAGGACAACAGGCAAAAGTCTGACGTGTTGAGTAAAAACTGCTATTTTTAGCATATTTTAGGTCTGACGTGTTGATACCAGACGTACAGTGTGAGCAGGTTGCATCCGAGAACTGGGTCGTACAGTGTGAGCACATGACTCGTGAGATCTGCCCTGCGAGGAAGTCGTTCAGTTTGAGCTGAAGCGGAGTGCTACGAGTGAAAAAGTCACACAGTGTCCGCCCGGCTTTAATGGAGCCAAATGGACGGATGCCTCCACCACCATTCCGTGCTTCTTTCGTTCTTAGAGCATTCAGGGATGGTGCTCCCCCAGAGGTCTGCCCGGGTTTTACACCTAAGAGTAAAGAAGTTTGCACTAAAAGATGCTGATTGAACTTTTCATTTGGTTTTTGGAAGAGAGCCTGTCACGAGCGTGCCGGTGAGCGAAGCGGTGATCAGATGAGGATCCAAGCGCTGGACAGGAAGACAGGCAGACAGGTAAGACGTTTAAAGGTTTTAATGATTAACACGCTGGACATGGGAACATTGAGGCAACAAACTACAGAGAACTGAAGGGGGTTTAAATACAGGAGGGCCGGGAGCTTGGGTGATTGAGAAACAAGAGGCAGGTGGGAGCAATTAATGAAGACACAGGGCTGAACCAAACGGGGAGACAGGACAGGGTGTGACAGTACCAGCTCTAAATGAGCAGCAGGGCAGTAGAATAGCTGATCCACTGGTCGCCATCATCACCAGTAACCATCTGGATCCTGCACCTCTGCTTTAACAACACCTGAAGTGGAAACAGCAAACATCCAGGAAGTGGCTGAGCACAAACGGCCCGGTAAAACCTCCCGTGACTCTGTTACTGTAACGGTTTCATGCACTGCTGAGGAGGTCATTTTGACTGTGTCTTCTTAGGACGCTGGTCATGTGTTCTTCTGAGCAATTATGTAGTAGTAATTTGGTCAGGAGGAGGCACACTCAGAGGGAATTACAGCCTTCTGAAATCCTTCTGGAAGGAAACTTATGCAGCACTGGTGAAAAATGCCAAAGAGACATATCTCAGCTCTTCCTGTGTCAGATTCTGATTTATAAACATGATAGAAACCAAATGAAAGAGCTCCAGTGGCTAAATCTGTAAATCCAATTCATCAGGTATCAGCTAATTTATAATTAAACATGGCTTCTTTGTGTCCAACAAAAATCCAATATTTAATTAGAAATGTTTATGTTCTACATGATTACTGTTCATGAAGGAAACTTTGAAAAGTCCAAATTGGTGAAGGAAAAATAAAAATCCAGCCTCCGTCAGCTAAAGCTAACAAGCTAAAAGCCACAGTTTGACTAAAAAGTGGTTTTTGCTTTCATGACATGGCATTAAAGAGGACATTCACGCGTTACGTCAACACATCTGCTCTGCTCTGTATACATGCATGCCTTGTGAGTTGATCGCTGTGGGGGAAAAGCTCTGGCGCTCCAGTTTCAGGTAGCAGTTCATCTGACCGGGGGGTTTCAGCAGGATTTAAAGTCTTACTCATTAATGCTGTGAGGTTTGGACGTGAGACACGTGGGTGATCAGCGGGTTCAGATGTAGCATTTTCATGGTGATTTTTTCCATCAGCAGAAATAAACTAACGTGTTTATTCTAAATGATAGAATAAAACTTTGATCCTCTGACAGACTTTCCACTGAGCAGCAGATTTAAACATATAATTTAGCATAAAAAGGGTGACTATTTATTCATATTTCCTAGGGGGAAAAAACACTTAGGCCTTGGAGCGTGCACAAGAGCATCAGGGTCAAAACTTTACCTTTCAAAGTGTTTGCACTCTTCCACAAAGCTCAAAAAATCAATGTTTAACTGCAGGAACTCACCCACACTGCAGGTAGGAGGAATGTCATCTTAGCAAGGTAAACAGCGTGCTGAATATAAAGCTTTCATGCAGAAAAAAACAAAGAGGACCATCTGGAGGTGAGAGATCAGGATACATTTTAAATTTATCTCCTCTGGTGCCTGGAGACAGGAAGTCGTGCAGCACTGAGGTCTGAGTCCACAAAAACCAGCAAAAAGGTTAAATAACCACAAGATAGAAGAACAAAAATTCATAGTTACGTTTATAAATGTAAGTGTTCTTCTAATTTTCACTAATATCCATCAGAGAAAACGTCATAAATGCATTTATCCATGAACACGATTTGCGCCAAGTTGGGGGGAGATGAAATAAGTAACCTCAGCTACCACAACATTTAGCTCTTTGATAGCATTAGCATAATTTTTGCATAATTGAAGAGCTTTGAGAAGCATCCCCCCCCCCCCCCCCCTCACCTCCATCACCCAGGTGTCCCCTCCTGAAATCCTTTCATCCACCTTTGGTTTTCCCGGTGATGCAGACAGCGAGATGGCTGCAGGGCGTCGGGCAGCTTAATAATTCATGGCTCATCTATATGAATCATGGCCGACTCCCCCTGCTGCCATCACTGGGATCATTTGCTCACCAAAGCCCACTTAATGCCCCCACCATTTGTCACAACAGTAATTAAACGCTTCCTTCGTCTTGCGGATGGAACAGCTGTCAGATAGAGGCAGTCAGATTAAAGGAGTGGTGATCCGGCCACCTGTGGCTGATCCATCTGACCCGAAAGCGCCTCACAGGTGGCGCGCCCTAGAGGCGAGCATGTCGTCGTGGAAACAGACGGCTGCGTTCAGGGGAGATTATCGAGATGAGTGTTGTAGAGCAGCGTGAAAATCCTCCCTGGATATTATTCATCAGATAACTGCTCTATTATTCATCAAGTCCCAGCTCAGATGTTTATGGGGAACTTCCCAACACACGGACATGTTGTTGTTTAAACTGTGCCGCTTGGACACATTTGTAAACAATGTGAGGACACGATGACTGTTGACAGAGGAATGCTGTGATGGGCGGAGAAACATCAGGAAACAAACACAGCTGGTTTGAAAGTGGAGGAGGTCACTCGTTCTTATGGCGAGATGGAGGAGAGATGGTCTGGATCCAGGTTTGATCTGTTCATTTAGAGTCCTAGAACCCCCCAAGGTGCTTTACACGTCATTCATCCGTTCATATACTGATGGTGATGAGCTACACTGTAGCCACAGCTGCCCTGGGACTCACTGACAGGCCACCACCTTCGACCAACAGCAGTCAAGGAGAGTGAAGTGCCTTGCCCAAGGACACGACAACAGAGTGGGGTGCAAACCTGCAACCCTCTGGTTACAGTGTGGGTACTTAACTCCTCTGCCACCGTTGTCCGGGTAACGAGTGTGATTTCCGACACAGACCGCTCACATCAGAACCGGTCTGATGCGTCAGAACCTCAGAACGAGGATTCTCCTCCTGTCAGCCTCAGAACACCTGCTTTAATGTTCCTGAGGGAGACTGCACCCCTCCGTCCGCCTGGTCCGAGTCCTCCTGGGACGTTTCTGCTGTCGTTATAGAAGTTAAGGTGTCGTGTCAAGTGTTGCGCTTGGACACGTGTTTCTAGTGCTGTCCGCTGACCCGGCACTAGTGATGCTGAAGAGGCCATCGGAGCCAGGAGCTGGACTTGTGTAAAACACCGCACCCTCATCTCCTCTTAGGGACCGCAGCAGCTCAGGAGGTAGAGCGGATTGTCCAGTAATCAGAAGGTTGCAGGTTTGATCCCGGCTCCTACCAGAGAATGCTGCTGTTGTGTCCATGGGCAAGACACTTAACCCGCCTTGCCTGCTGGTGGTGGTTGGAGGGACCGGTGGCGCCGGTGCTCGGCAGCCTCGCCTCTGTCAGTGTGCCCCAGGGCAGCTGTGGCTACATCGTAGCTCATCCCCACCAGCGTGTGAATGTTTGTGTGAATGGGTGAATGACTGATTGTGTTGTAAAGCGCCTTGGGGGGTCGTAGAACCCTAAGAAGGTGCCATACAAATACAGGCCATTTACCATTCTTATAAAGGCAACAGTCCAGCAGGAACTCGACGGGCCGACTCGTAACGGGGACAGGGCGGTGCCCCTGCTTATGGATCCGACCTGCTGCACGGGCACGCTCCTGCTGACGGTCCCACCATGGATGAAAGTCCAGAGTGGATCCAGCGTGTGCCGCTTTAGCTAAATCCACAGATCTCCACGAGTCCATCGCACCTGAATTCCCACTTTACTGTTCTGTGTCTCCATAAGATGTTTATCCTGCTGGCACAGTTTTATTCTGCTGTGATTTTAATTAAATTTTATCTTTTTAACTTCGTTATTGACTTTCTCCTTTATTTACAGCGACAGGTTCTGCGTGATTCCTAAGCTACTGATGCTGTGTTCATCAGTGACAGCTGTGGTAGAGCTCTGTAGACAACGATGATGGTTTATGTTTGTTTCTAACTCTACGTATACCTGGGGAGAACATGCTAACCCCACAGAAAAGCTGGAGCCAGGATTTGAACCTGCAACCTTCCTGCAGCGAGGCCACCATGCAGCTTGTCTTCGTTCATTACCGTAACAGATTTTTACTTCATGAGCACCTGGTGGGTGTGGGTTAGTTTGCTGTAGTAAGTCTGGGGTTTATTGTGGGAATAATCCAGTAATTTAAAAAAAAAAACAGTTGTGTTTCTGACAGCATCTTCACAGAGACTCATCAGATCAAAAGCATCTGTGCTGCCCAGAGTCACAGTGATGTCTCGGCAGGATTTACTCACAGAAGCAGAAACGGCCAGCGAACATCCCTGAAAACCAGTCGCTCCTCTGACAACTAAACTCTGAGGTTTGTTAGGACTCGGGGTCTAATGAGGAATCGTTGCCAAAACACAGGGATTTATTGCTAAAAGCAGACGGATGCTGACATCTGATTGCCAACTGTTCCTAATAACAGGAGACGGGCCAGACGGATGCACAGATCCAGGAAATTCTTCATGTTTTTCCCAACTAATGCAGACATGAGACAGAGGGCAATTACAGCAAGGGCACGACAATAAAAGAGTAGTCTGGCATCCAACAGCTTGCTAGCACTGTGACATCTGCCACTCGGCACTTTCACTTCGCCTGTCTGAAAAGTCGATGTCAAAGTCGTCGTGCTTTCAAGAATTAACAACCCATCGTTACCGTCGGGAATGGGACCCCCAACCTCGGGGAACAGATTCTGATACCAGAGCTCCGGATCTCAGAATGGAAACGTGTCGGTAATCGTTTTTATTTAACTTTTAATGGTAACTTTATTTAACTGGATCCTTCTCTCTGTTTTAACTGAGATTTCTCTTTAGTGATGCAGAAACACGAGTCTGTCACCTCTAAAGGTTCTCGCGGAGGCTCCAGCTGATGCAGCGTCCTGGTGAGAGGGGAGATCAGCTCGTCCCACTTCACCATCACTTCACTGGTCCGTACTTAATCTGAAGACATTCCCATCAGCAAGAGCCAAAGAGCTAAACCTCTATGTTCCCAACCCTGGCTCTCAGACTGAAGGCTTGGTTCCCAGGAGGATGTGTCTATAGCAGCAAAACTAAAGGGATGAGCCAGTACAACCCTCACAAAGAGATTCATGGAACAGGAACATCTGGAGCTGGGTCTTTTGAGAGTTTGTCTCATGAATGGATGAATGACCGTTTGTCTCATCTAACAACTAGCATCTCAAATTCTGCTCAGATTGTTTAAAATAGAGTTTGAGCTGTTTTGCTCTTGCTGATGTTGATTATCTGTGGTGACCATCTTGACTTGGGCTTGCACCAACGTTGAAGTCAGAGCTCCACTGTAGTCATCTCTGAAAACCCACTTGAACATTCCCAGTTTGTTTTCTATATTTATGATGGTTCTTGTGGTTCTCCGTTTGCATTTTAAACAACGATGCAACAAATATTTGACCGGTGACTTCCAGATCCCGTTAATCCAGTCCATTGCTGTTTTCAGTCCTAATTCCACCTCGTGTTGCAAATCATGTTTTAGAATGTGTCGCAGTTGTTGGCCTTTATTTAGTGTTGCATGAATAAAAATGGCAGCTGAGCGTGAAATTTTTACATAAAAAGGAGGAGGAAGGAAGGGCCGCAGCATTAATGCTGCTGATGAAATCTGGGAAGCAAACGTCTCAAACAGGTAGAAAACACGCAGCTACAGTGGAACGGCGGTGCGATTACACCACAGGCATCGGATGTGTTCGGTGTAATCAGGCTAAGGCAGCGTGCTGCTGGTAGGAACAGATCTGTGCCATGGAGCTGATCTGTAATCAGGTCCTGCAGGTTTATGAACATGGTTGTCCCGCCGCCGTTCCCGGCTCCGGGATTACAAATGGAGCTCAGTCAGCAGCCCAGGGCCCCGCCCCCAACCCCTCAGATGGCTTCCGTCTACAATCTAACTCAAGTTCATAAACCTGATCTATTATTTTGTATCTCAGCACGCAACTGATGCACAGCTGAGAAACCACCAACTAATCAACCTTTAAACCCTCACCTGTGCTGCAGAGTGGTGGGTTGGAGATCATAAATACAAGCAACTCTCCTGGGATTAGTGTTGGTGCACTTTGGCACCAACAGGAGTCATGTCAACAACACGACCTTACGAGTGCAGCGCCACACGGACGCCAAGGCTGCACCATTACAAATCTATGTTTATAGGCTGGTGTTGGGGGTTGTGTTAATGCCGTCCATTATGGAACAACCCAGAGACATGGTGACCCTCTGACCTTTGCCTGTTGATCAGGACAGCAAAGGTAAAACATTAACAGAAGGATATTAATGCAAGGGTTACATTTTACAAAAATATTTAGAGATAAAGTCCAAGTTCAACACATCTGCTGTGGTCTCCAGTGGGAATGAAAACAAATGAGCTTAAAACTTTGTTCATGCCTTTTAACAACATTCTAACATTATCTAGCTATAAATAAAGTATCCATCCATTTTCATCCGCTTATCTGGAGTCGGCTCGTAGGGGCAGCAGCCTAAGTCGAGATGCCCAGACTTCCCTCTCTCCAGCCACTTGGGCCAGCTCCTCCAGGGGAATCTCAAGGCGTTCCCTGGCCAGGCAAAAGACGTAGTCCCTCCACCGTGTCCTGGGTCTTCCTTTAGGCCTCCTCCCGGTTGGACGTGCCCAGAAAACCTCACCAGGAAGGCGTCCAGGAGACATCCTGACCAGATGCCCGAGCCACCTCAACTGGCTCCTCTTGATGAATAAATAAATTATGGAGATTAAAAAAAGAAAGAAAAAAAATGTTACAAAGTGGTTCTGTTGCATGTGTCTAAAAACCTCCACTACCTACATGTTTGTGACACGTGAAGGCAACTATTGGATGGTTGTTGGACTCACCGAAGCGCCGCACTTCCTGGGTCCTCCACTCAGTCCTTTGCAACGTTGATGTTTTATTTATGGCCAAACTCCCACTTAATTTAGGAGTTCTGCTGTGTGGCAGAGTTGCTAATGCTAACAGTTAGCTTCTACTAGCCGAAACGTTCTCTGCTGTTTCCTGGAAGCTAAACCAACAACAGCCTTCCCCATCGTGAGTCCAGATGGGTGAGTCCATGAATGTTATTGACAGTGTGACATAGATCTGTCAGGATTTTCTAATCCCAGAGTTTCACCGTCTGTTTTTTATCAGAAGCTACTGCAGGAGATAGGTGTAGGAGACTATTTTCATGTTCAGCCTGCAGGAAACCCTCAGAGTTGAGCATAGTTAAAAAAACAACAAGTGAAAAATGGTTTATGAGTGAACTTACAAGACTGGCCTTTGGAAAAAAGACAGAACTGGGAATATTGTTTTTAGACGGACGGACGGATGGAAAGAAGGAAGGATTAATTTTTACTGCGAACATTAATTTTACACATTAAAATCAGTTAAATAAATGAATAACAAAAGAGAATAATACACAAAACTGTTGTGTTGGTTGAGTAGATTCATCTGCTGGATGTGATCTGGGTGTAAATGTTTCCATTTTCTGTTTCCAAATCATCCCACAGAGTCGAAATTTCTGCCCAACCCAATTATCCAATAATTCATCAACTTAGAGTCACTTTTCCTCTCTATTTACTGTGTAGTTTTCCAGCTTGTGGTCATTATAATGTAAGACTAAATGCCTTTAATTTAATTTGGCCCTCAGCTGGGGGAGGATGCTGTTTGCAGTGATGTAGATGCACACCAGCCATGACAGTTAATGTCAACAGTTGTCCCAGTCGAGGCTTATGGAGCTGTCAGAGAGGAGTGGCATTTATTAAAGAGTAAATAGAGTTAGTGCTGGATGGTCGGCATGTCAGAAAACCATCATCTGTGCTTTTAAGAGGATGCTGTGTTGTCTCCAGCAGCCACAGTGTTGTTTGTCCATTAGTTAACATGATGGGCTGCCTTTCTCACTTCCATTGATTCCTATTATAATTAACTCCACTTCTGCTTCAATGCCTCTGGGCCAAATGCTCTGTACAAGTAGATTTTGTTGAGTAATTAAAAAAGAGAAACTCAAAGGTGGCAACTTATCCGGGTTTATCACAGTAAACAGGTTTGGACCGCCTTCCAACAGAAGATGTGAGCTGTGGCGTCCACTCAAGGGCGCCCCCAAGGGGTGGCCATGGTCAGCCCTAGAAAATTGCTGGCCCACCCAAGAAAAGCCAGTGTTAACAAATCATATTAATGTTCAGTCAAAACATATATTGATACTGTTTATTCAAGACATAAATGTGAAACAAAATAAAATATTACAATTAATGCATGAATAAATAATCAGAATTTAAAAAGCACATGTTTCTGCTGCTCACCATTTTAAAAAAAGTTTTTATCTCCATAGTTTTTTAACACAGCTACAGGTGAATTAACCTAAACAATTTTTTAAATTACATTTGGGATAACATTTTAAATAACTGAAATGTATTTTTCTAAAATGTTTGTTTGCATTTGTGAAATTACCTACAGTTATTTTAAAATTAAAGGTGCTTTGCAGCACATCACCACAGACTAAATTCAACCAAAGTTACCGCAAGAACCAATTTGGGGTGCCACCCCAAAAATTTCTTTGGCCCCATCTGGCCACCACTATCAAGATTTTCTGGAGGTGCCCCTGCATCCACTGGGAGGACCTGACGACCGTTAAAACCAACAACACAATCCTGGCAGAGATCTCTTTTGATGGAGTCTTACATTTTGGTTTCAATTCAGTTAGTTTATAAAGTTGGAGTTACATGCATCATCTGAGCTTCTACATGCAGCACCTAAAACACCTAAATGAGCTCTGGACTGCTGTCACCAGAGACGGGGAATTGTAGCATCAACAAGCCATTTCCAAACCACGTTTCTCTTCCGCTCAGCAACTAAACCAGGTGATTTCAATCAGCACAGTGAATGAACCTGGTTCATTTGATGAGCTGAACAAAAACACGGTAAGGTGACTTGTTGATGCCACAACTCCCGTCTCAGGTTTTCACCCCAAAAATCCTTCTGAATATAACAGAGACAGCAACTCAGCATGTTGACCATGTTGTTTCCTGTTCGGATTAATCTCGTCATCACACACCTGCTGCCCCCGGCAAGCTCTGAGGATGGCTGCAGCGTTAGCTGGAACATTAGCAAAAACAAGGTGAAACAACTCTTCCTCTGTTGGAAAAAAAAACACAGAATGAGCGTAGAAAAGATGTTTAGAGAAAAACTGCCCCACACTGCCCCCTGGTGGATGATCTACATGTGGTGCACGCCAGTTTTAGTTATTTATTGCAGTTGTTTTTTGATAGAATTACCAAGTACAACTAATTATGTTATACTATGGAACAAAAACAACCATTGGACCATGAGTTTGTTGGTCTCACCAAACCACTGCTCAACCCTGGGTCCTCCACTCATCACACACTCGCGTATTCAGCACCAGAACACCACTGGTGAGAGAGGTTCTCCGCTCAATAACACCAGAGAAGGAGAAACAGCCGGCTGCTACCACTTCAGCTTTAGGACAAACTACCAGAGTCCCAAAAAGAAAAACACAGTTTGACGTCACGGACAACAGAAGATGTTTGGAGCTAGAAACTGTGCCTGGTGTTTAGCTCCATCTCGTTTCCTCTGGCATCGCAGGCTTCCAGTTTGGTGGAAGTGGAACCAGTGAAGATACCCGAGAGGGGGTAAGTGTTCTGTGGCCATGTTTAAAACCTAGTTTGTTCTGCAGATTCATTATAACAGCTTTAATAATCAACTCTTCATCTCCTGCTACACATCAGAGTCCTAAAACATCTAACGTCTAATTTCTTTACCCGTCTGCTTTTGGACTTTAATCCCTCGTTGGAGAGGAAGTGAACTTCATCACATCTCCAATTCATAAATAACTTATTGAAACGAGGACGGGTAAACTGAAGAAAAACAAAGATTCAGTAAAATGAATCCTTTTGCTGATGTTCTACTGAGACAGTGTATTAGTGGTTTCTTACGGGAGAAGATTAAGCTTAAATTCAAGCCTTCAGGCAACTTAAAGGCTGCTCTGTCCCACAGTCTGCCACTTTATGAGACTATAATCAAACTCCTGCTTCATCATAGAGCCGCATGCTGCGGAGCCGGCAGTTTTCAAAAGCAAACCTACAAAATAAAAAAGATTTGAACCTTTAGGGAAGCTCTGATTTGAGTTAAAAGAATGGATGCAAGCTGGTTCAGCGTCTGCTTAAGTAACACCTACCTTTAGATCTGATTAGATTCTCATGCGGGCTCTCACCAGAAAGACAAAGTTTAAAAGCTGCTCTTCAACTTTGTTTTGTTCAATTCAAACAAAAAAAGTCTACTAAAAATGTTTATATTTGGTCTTTAAGGACCACTGTTTCTGTTTCGGGCTAAAAGTTGCATTTTCCAGTAAGTAAGTAAATAAATAAAGTGTCCGAAATGAGTTTTCTCTGCACGGTGTCTGAGCTCTTCCTTAGAGATAGGGTGAGAAGCTCGGTCATCCAGGAGGGGCTCGGAGTAGAACCGCTGCTCCTCCAAGTTGAGAGGAACCAGTTGAGGTGGCTCGGGCGTCTGGTGAGTTTTCCGGGCACCCCCAAATGGGAGGCATAGTCCCTCCAGCATGTCCTGGAAGGACTATGTCTCTCGGCTGGCCAGGGAACTTCTTTGGAGTCCCCGGAGAAGCTGACCCAAGAAGAGGGAAGTCTGGACCTCTTGGATTAGGCTGCTGCTCCCACAACCCGATCCTGGATAAGCGGACGAAGATGGATGGAACGATGGATAACTAGAATAATCCATGCTGACACTGACAGAAATACATCTAAATATCCATCTAAAGTAAAGAATTAACTAAAGATATGAGTTTCCTCCCCGCATCTTTCCTGCAGCCAGCAGATCCAAACGGTCATACATCTAAATAATGTCAGCACTGAGGCCAAGAAAAGGTCTGGATGAATGAATTAATGTAGAAAAAGTATTTTCAAGACTTGGGGATGCAATGGGATTGTGTGAAGAAGAGCCTCAAAAACTGACCCTCATGTATTTTAGATCAAGACGGAGACCCTCAGAAAGAGAAAGGAACACTTAGGGACATTTTTCACCATAAGTTTGGCTGAACTTCTCTTTGTCATTAAAAGTTTAAAGGAGAAAAGTGATCAATAGTAAGTAAAGCAGAATAAGTGAAATTATAGGCTGCTTTAATCCAAACAAATGGAAGCAGCAGCAGAACAATATTTCTTCTTTACATCTTTGTTCAGCAGCTCCACAACACGCTGATACAGTTTAGTGACCAATTCCAATTACCCTAAAGGAGCTAACTCACTTTTTCAGAGTAAATCTTCCTCATCAGCCATCCCGGTCCTATTTACACCCCCCAACGCCCACCCCACCCCCAAACAACCGCCTATAACTGATGACGGGACTATGAGTTAATGAGCAGGAAAGAAAATTGAGTTCGAGCGAAAGTCTGAAAGCTTTCAATTCAAAAATACTTTATTAATCCCAGAGGGAAATTAGAGTTTCAGTACACACAATTCTAAGATCAGACATACATACATAGACACATGACAAGCATTGGTGACTGTGATCATTCGCAACCTGAGTTGTGCTACCGTAATAGATCAAGAGGGCTTATACGAGGATAGAGTCAGGGGGAGGGAAAAAAAGGCACTTCAGAGTTACCCTCCACAGAGAGGGCAGCTTTGCTATGCAAAAAAACACCTCAGACAGATATGCACAGACTTCAGACATTACACAACATAAGTGTCCACTAGGTGGGGAGGTAGGGTTGGCACTCTCCTCACTTCAGTGCCTGCAGCCGCATGGAGCAGCGTTCATCACCTCCGTTTGGACAGGGGAGGGAGATAATGGGTTAGAGAGCACAGTGACTCCTATATACGGTTCCACGGCCTTCACCGGTCACAGTCCCGCCCAGGCTGGGATAGGGAGACAGAGTTTCCATAGCAAGGGCAGCATTCCACATTTCTTATGAGGGGGGAGTTTACATTTCAGCCTCACAGGCTCCAAGGCACCAGATTCAGATAATTGTTTTGGGGACAGACAGAGATCATTTCCTCTCTGCCTTGGAGTTCTGTTGGTCTTCAACCCCTCTAGATCCAATAATGGTGCAATTAATCAATCCCAATCCGTGCTGATCAGTCCAGTCGCTCCTTGAGGGCCGCATCGCCTCCTGCTCCAGCGGTGGTCCGGAAGGTCGCATCGCCTCCTGCTCCAGCGGTGGTCCCGAGGGTCGCATCGCGTCCTGCTCCAGCGGTGGTCCCGAGGGTCGCATCGCGTCCTGCTCCAGCGGTGGTCCCGAGGGTCGCATCGCGTCCTGCTCCAGCGGTGGTCCCGAGGGTCGCATCGCGTCCTGCTCCAGCGGTGGTCCCGAGGGTCGCATCGCATCCTGCTCCGGCGGTGGTCCCGAAGATCGCATCGCATCCTGCTCCGGCGGTGGTCCCGAAGGTCGCATCGCGTCCTGCTCCGGCGGTGGTCCCGAAGGTCGCATCGCGTCCTGCTCCAGCGGTGGTCCCGAGGGTCGCATCGCGTCCTGCTCCAGCGGTGGTCCCGAGGGTCGCATCGCGTCCTGCTTTGACTGATGAGGTCCAAGAGGTCCCGGTCCCGGCCCAGCCTGTCCAAGAGGCTCCGGTCCAGCCCATCCATCTGGACCCGAAGTCGATGGTGGTCAACGGCCCTTCCTGTTCCGAAGTCGACGCCCCTTCCTGTTCCGAAGTCGACGCCCCTTCCTGTTCCGAAGTCGACGCCCCTGATGACGACGTGTCCGAAGTCGTCGCCCCTGATGACGACGTGTCCGAAGTCGTCGCCCCTGATGACGACATGTCCAAAGTCGTCGCCTCTGATGACGTCCCCTCTGACGACGTCCCCTCTGACGACGTCGCCACCGCCTCTGATGACGTCCCCGCAGTCGTCTCCTCTGATGACGTCCCCGCAGTCGTCTCCTCTGATGACGTCCCCGCAGTCGTCTCCTCTGATGACGTCCCTTCAGTCGGCTCGTCTGACGTCGCCGCCACCTCTGATGACGTCGCCTCTCCTGATGTCGGCTCGCCTGACGACGTCGCCTCTCCTGATGACGTCGCCTCTCCTGACGACGTCGCCTCTCCTGACGACGTCGCCTCTCCTGACGACGTCGCCTCGCCTGACGACGTCGCCTCGCCTGACGTCGGCTCGCCTGATGTCGGCTCGTCTGACGACGTCGCCTCTGGTCTGATGTCTCTTCTGTCTCTAGTTCCAGTGGTGGTTCTGAAGGTCGCACCGGTCCAGCCTGTGTCCCCAGCCCAGCCTGCAGGGCTCCTCTACCGCAGGCGCCGCCCTCCAGGGGACTGTCGTCACCTCCTCATCTGCCCCAGGCGCAGGCCCCCAAGGGTCCATCCTCGTCTCCTCATCTGCCCCAGGCGCCGACCCCCAAGGGTCCATCCTCGTCTCCTCATCTGCCCCGGGCGCCAGCCTCCCAGGGCCCGTTGCCTCCTCATCTGCCGCAGGGGCAGGCCTCCTGACTCTGCTGATCCCTGCCGCCTCTCCTGTGGTCCCTCAGTCCCTCTGGGCCCTCCCTCCGGGTCCCCCTCCTCCCGCCCTGCTCCTGGTTCCTGTGGGCGTCTGGGATCCGCCCTTTGAGGGGGGGGTACTGTCATGGTCTGCGTCAGCCCCCTTCCTTTATGTTCCTCCTGGTGTCCTCCATCCCTCTCTAGATTCCCTCTTGTGTCCCTTTGTTCCCCCAGCTCCCCTTGTGCTCTCTTAGCGCCCTCATGTGTCCTTGTCTGCATCCCTGTTATGTGTCTTATGTTGTAGCCCTTTGGCGCCCTCTTGTGTCCTTTTTCTGTGTCAGTTTCTGTGTGTCAGTTTGTGTGTCAGTCTAGTGTCTGATGTTATCTTTTACTGTTTCCTCCCAGGTCAGCTCCAGCCTCGTTGTCCCCAGCTCAGTGTGTGTGTATGTACTATGTCCTTCTCCAGCTAGTTTGTGTGAGTCCTTCCCTCTGTCTGTAGGAAATTGTGTTTAGTTTTGTGTTAAGGTATTTGCCATCCTCTGTTTCTGTTTTCCCCATTGAGTTGATTAGTGTCACCTGCCTTCCCTCCAGCAGCTCACCCCACACACCTGCTTCCTGTTTCCCTGATTGCTCCTCCCAGTGTATTTAAGCCCTGTCTGTCTCTGTGTTCTTGTCGGTCCATTGTTGCTTGTCAGCGTTATTTGTTCTGTCAGTCTGCTCGTCCCTCTTGTGCTTTTGACTCCCTGGATTTTTGGATTTTGGCTCCCTGCAGTTTGGATTTATTTTTGTTCTTCCTCCAAATAAAGGATTTTTACTTACAATTCCACTCCTGCCTCTTGTCATCCTGGGTTTTGCAATTTGGGTCCTACTCTCCTAAACGTGACACTGGGACGCACTGACAGAGGTGAGGCTGCTGGTCAGAGGCGCCACCGGTCCCGAACCACCACCAGCAAGTGAGATGAGTTGAGTGTTTTGCCCAAGGACACAACGGCAGCATTTGCTGGTCGGAGCCGGGATCGTAAGTAAGTAAATTTTATTTCTATAGCATCTGATCCAATGAGTCTATTACTTTGATGATGGAAGTAGACTGGTGGACGAGACATACGTGAGGAGGTCGGAGGAAACAGGGCAGATCAGTATGAGGGAAGCGAGGTACACAGGAGACCAAAACAAGCTAGAGACAGGCAAAGTACTGGCGAGAATACTACCCAATACTGAGTATCATCCGGCACCAATGAGTTGTCCCGACACTCCTTAAATCCCCTGACCACTGATGAGCAGATCTACAGCAGCTGCTCTCCGGACACACCCACCTGCACACAGAAGGACTCAGCACAAAACAGAAGTCAACTCAGCACAGGCCATGACACATGTTCTTCTACTGGACCCACACGAGCTCTACAACTGGCTTTTGCACCTGCTAGTAGTCTCAGGTGAGGTGGCTCAGACCTCTGGTTGGGTTAGGGTTAGGGTTAGAAAGTTAGGTCAGAGAGTTAGCTTAAACGAGTCGAATCCTTCAAATTATTTAAATCATCATATTGCTCCAAGTACAGGGCGAGGAGGAGGAGTGGCAACCATTTTTCATTCGGACTTACCGTAAATCCTCTAATACAGGCCTGGGCCTGTATTTGACTCAAGCTCATCAAGCTCCAGGCCTTTATTGGAAGGAGGGCCAGTATTAGAGGCAGGCCTCTATTTCTATTTGAGCAAAATGAACTAATGGTTCACTGGAGTTTTTGACAATTAAAATTGCGCCCACATTTTCAAAGTTAAACACATTTCTTTTAACAACGGTAGTTTCTGCTTCAGCCCTCTCCCCCCTCCCCCTGCGCAGCGGCTGCAAACTCACTGATGCGCCTGCAGCCTCTCGGAGTTCCTGCTGCTCTAAACATTAAAATAATTATTTCATTTTCTGTTCCTCACTTCTGATTACCTTCAGTGGTGTTTGTTTGTTGCAACCACCAGGTACAAAAACTAACTTGTTTTTATTTGACTATTTTTCTGTCCTGCCTGTTTATTATCTTCCTGCATCTCCTCTCAATCCTAAAGAAAAACTGCTACCTGGGTTCATATATATTGACCTTATGAGTTACCTTTGAACTGCAGTTCTAAAAGAGCTACCGACCGCAAAAACAGTGGAGCGCTCCCTGCTTGGCGGCCGTATCATACAGTCCGAGCAATAAATGCGGAAGTTAGATCCAAACACCCGTTGTGTGGGAGAAGCATCGAAATGAACTGTTTAATCTGCCCATCATTTGTGTTGAGAGATCAGCAGTGTTTGGATCAACAAAGGGCGACTACTTTGACAGTAGAAACTGTATTTATGGCTTATTTTTGTGCATTTAAAGTTCAGCCGCCATTGATAGTTGTTAAAAGTTGTTAAACCTGTGCATATGAAACAAAAAACGCCTTTTGTTTATCAATTTATTGTGAAAAAAGGAAGTTGTGCTTGCTCCTTTTCCTGTTGGGCAGTTGTGATTTCTGTCCATTGACTGCGGAGGTGCTCCGGCGAAAATAGGATCGATTCTATTTTTGCCGGACGCCGGAACAGAGGGCGGCGCGCGGTGCCGCACTGCCGGAGCACGGCCGCAGTAGTAGAATTGCTCTGATTGACTACAACGGGACCGATTTTGCTCCGGCGTTTGTGTCGGAGCGGAGGTAGTGGAATTTGCGTCGGAGGACAAGGTGATGCGCGCAACGCCCCGCTCCACAGCATGCAGCAAAACGCATCAGGCGCAAATAAAAGACAGAAAACATTAAAGGAAATGAACTGACATGAACGATCGTGTGTTAAATTAGTTTTTGAGGTGGCGACACCTGATTGTGGCCGTGCTCAGGAGGCAGATCTACCGACCGCAAAAACAGCGGAGCTCTCCCTGCTTGGCGGCCGCATCACAGTGATCTGTGAGTTGGAGGACAAGGTGATGTGCCCCGCTCCACAGCAGCGAAACACATCAGGCTCAAATAAAAGACAGAAAACATTAAAGGAAATGAACCGACATGAACGATCGCGTGTCGGTACCTATGCTCTGACACAGCGCGTTGCCCCCCTGAGCGCAGGAGCTTGTCACCTGCTGACAGCAGGCTGCTGTCTTTTCCGAGGGCTGCATCTTGCCGGTCATTATCACGTGACAGCGACTAGTCGACGACAGGCATAAAAAGTCACTATAGTGAAGTCGTCTAGTTCATACAACCCCTGCTACTGCTCCCCAGAGTGTTCTGCAGCATAATCAGCATGTTCTCTTTGAACTTGATAGTGTAATGACCTGGCTGGGGTTGTAAGCCAGGTGCATTCTGGGTATTGTGTTATATGTGTTTCCTATCGTTCTGCTGGTTCCTATGTGCTGATTTGCGTGTTGTGTGAGTGTTATGTAAGCCACAGGGAAGGTGATGTGTGTTCTGTGGAGCGGGTTGAATTAGCATGGTTAACTGACACCGTGACTCTGTGTGGTAGGAGCATGATAGAGGATCGTGTCTGTAGCGTTACAAAGCGTTGAAGAAAAAGCCTAATAAAGGTCTGTGTGAACCTCTACTGCCTCCTGCTGGTTGATTTGGGGACTATAGCCCTGCCGCTGAGACGCTCGTATTTACTTGTTACTACATTCCACCCGGCCACAATAAGAGACCGGCCATTATTCACCTCCGCTGACTCCGACACCGGCCAAAGTTGGAGACCCGGCCTTTAATTGAATACCGGCCTGTATTAGAGGATGTACGGTATTAATCAGTCCCTTACTGATTAATAGTTTCAGTTCGTTTGAACATCTTATTCTTAGTTTTCCTAATCCAGATTGCAAAACTGTAAAACCACTCTTGTTTGCAGTTTTATATCGTCCACCAGGCCCTTACTCTGAATTTTTGGATCAGATCTCTGATTTTTTATCTGATTTGGTGCTAAATACTGATAAGGTCATTGTAGTGGGGGATTTCTACATTCATGTGGACATCGAAAATGATTGCCTCAATGTAGCCTTTAGTAATATCTTAGACTCAATTGGTTTTACTCAAAGAATACATAGCTCCACCCACTCCTGCCATCATACATTGGACCTTGTTCTGACTTATGGCATTGAGTGTGAGGAAATAACAATCTTTCCACATAATCCAGTCCTCTCGGACCACTTTCTGATAACCTTTGAGTTTTTTATAACTGAGTTCTCGAGACATGAAAGTAAATTTCATTATAGTCGGTCTCTATCTGACAACGCAGTTGCGTCTTTTAAATCAACTGTTCCATCTTTACTGTCCTCAGCATCTCAGAGGCATGTAGCAGAGGGCAATATTTTCAGTTCTAGCCCCTCACAAATTGATGCCTTAGTTCATCATGTTAATTCCTCTTTACGTGTGGCATTAGATGATGTTGCCCCTTTAAAAAAGAAGGTAATTAGGGACAGGAAGTTGGCTCCCTGGTTTAACTCTCATCTACGAGCCTTAAAACAAAACTCTAGAAAATTGGAGAGAACATGGCGCTCTACGCACCATGAGGAGGCCTACCTGTCCTGGAAAAATAGTCTTGTGCTTTATAAAAATAAGCTTCAACAAACTAGAACTGCTTATTTTTCAGCATTAATTGAGGAGAATAAGCATAATCCTAAATTTCTTTTCAGTACAGTTGCTAAACTTACACAGAATCATAGCTCTGAGCCATCTATTCCCTTAGCCCTCAGCAGCAATGACTTCATGGGATTTTTTTACAAGTAAAATTAATTCTATTAGAAACACAATCTTTAGCATCCTCCCTAATGCGATTTCTTCTTCCTCAGTAAGTAAGGCAGCATCAGAGGTAACTGTAGAACCTCATCTGTGCTTGAACCGTTTTGATCCAGTTGAGCTTTCAGAGTTATCAAAAATATTAGCTTCATCTAAACCTTCAACTTGCATTTTGGATCCAATCCCAACCAAATTATTTAAAGATGCATTTCCTTTGGGTACTGCCCCCATTCTAGATATAATCAATCTATCCTTAGTAAATGGGTATGTACCACAAGATTTTAAGGTTGCTGTAATCAAACCTTCACTTAAGAAGCCTTCTCTGGATCCAGATGACCCAATGAATTATAGACCAATATCTAACCATCCATTTTTATCCAAAGTCCTGGAGAAAATAGTGGCCATCCAAGTATGTCAGCATTTAAACACTAATGCTCTGTTTGAGGAATTTCAGTCTGGTTTTAGAGAGTATCACAGCACTGAAACTGCATTAGTGAGAGTTACAAATGATATTCTCATGGCCTCAGATAAGAATCTTGTGTCTGTTCTATTCTTGTTAGATCTCAGTGCTGCCTTTGACACAGTTGATCACAATGTTCTTTTAGAAAGACTTGAACATGTTGTAGGGATCAAAGGAACAGCGTTAGGCTGGTTTAAATCCTACCTGTCTGACAGATTTCATTTTGTAAATGTACATGACAAATCTTCTTCATACTCCAGGGTTACTTGCGGAGTACCACAGGGTTCAGTGCTTGGACCAATTCTTTTTACTATATATATGCTCCCAATTGGTAAAATCATTAGACAGCATGGGATAAACTTCCATTGTTATGCTGACGATACTCAGTTATATTTATCCATTAACCCTGATGAACCTAATCGGTTGGGTAGATTACAGGCTTGTCTTGAGGGCATAAAAAAGTGGATGACTCTAAACTTTTTGCTTTTAAATCAAGACTAGACAGAAGTTATCATCTTTGGACCAGAAATCCAGAAAAAATTGCTTAGTCAATCACCTGACCTTAATGGCATTACATTAATCTCAGAGAACAAAGCAAGGAACCTTGGTGTTATCTTTGAACAGGACATGTCATTCAAATCCCAGGTTTCACAAGTTTGTCGGATTTCCTTTTTCCACCTTCGGAATATTGCTAAGATTAGAAGCATACTTTCCAGGAGTGATGCTGAAAAACTAGTTCATGCATTTATTACATCAAGACTGGATTACTGTAATTCATTACTCTCAGGAAGTCCACAGAATGTAGTTAAAAGTCTTCAGCTTGTCCAAAATGCTGCAGCTAGAGTTCTGATGAGAATTAAAAAGAGAGATCATATCTCTCCTGTCTTAGCTTCCCTACATTGGCTACCTGTTGAATTCAGAATAGATTTTAAGATCCTTCTTCTCACATATAAAGCTCTTAATAATCAAGGTCCATCATACATCAGTAATCTGATTGTTCCATATGTTCCTAATCAAGCACTTCGCTCTCAGACTGCAGGTTTACTGGTGGTTCCAAGAATATCTAAACTTAGGATGGGAGGCAGATCTTTTAGTTATCAGGCTCCTCTCCTGTGGAACCAGCTCCCAGCTTTAGTCCGTGAGGCAGACACTTTGTTTACTTTTAAGAATAGGCTTAAAACATCTTTATTTGATAGGGCCTATGGTTAAAATCTGATGTTAGCCTAAATCTGGACAAGTGGGGGAGTAGAGGGAGGTGGAGTGTACAGTCGGTAAAGACAGCTCTCCCTTGCCCTGCCTCCAATATGCCTACATCTAAATAGGATAGATTATCCAGAGTTATCTCTGTAGTTATGCTGCTATAGGCTTAGACTGCTGGAGGACACACTGACCACTTTTCACACTCTACTGCTTTCTTCTACAGTCTGCTCTTTAACTGTACTATTTTGTGCAATTTCAGCTGTTAACTTAATTTTGTCTGTAAGTGTTTTTCTCCCCAGAAGAAGCTACAATGACATTCTGCTGAGCTGTGGTGGCCTCATGGAGGGGGCCATCGTCTAGCACACTGCTGCTAACCACTAATATATTCTCCCTCTCCTGATAATAACTTTTTGTTTTCATTGACTTTTGATGTGCTACTACTAGTTTATCCGTTTAATTATAGATCAACTAGGATAAATACAATAAAGTTTATCTTTCACCAAATACAATATTTACTAAGACATCACAATATAACTATAGACACATTACGTGTGTGTGTGTGTGTGTGTGTGTGTCTGTCTGTCTGTCTGCTCTGTCTTCTCGATCCCCAGTGAGTCGTGGAGGATGGCTGCTTATACTGAGCCAGGATTCTCTGGAGGTTTCTTCCTGTTAAAAGGGAGTTTTCCTCTCCACTGTCGCTGCATGCTTGCTTAGTATGAGGATTGCTGTATAGTCACTGACACTAGTCAGTGACTTGATGCAATTTGCTGGGTTCCTTATATAGGAAACATTATTTCTGATTGGCTTAATGAACTGTGAATTGGAATGTTTATTATGTGAAGTGCCTTGAGACGACTCTTGTCGTGATTTGGCGCTATATAAATAAACTTGAATTGAATTGAATTGAACTTGAAGTTAGGCTAGAAAGAGGTACAGGCTCGAGACAGGTTAGAGGCTAGAGCTACCCAAACAGAGTAATCATCCGGCATGGTGAAGTGTCACACTGCTCCTGTCAAGTTCTGCCCCTGCCTTCCTGACTGTGTCTCTCTCCTGCCCTGATTAGCCCTCATTGTTCTCACCTGCCCCTCGTTAACCTGCCCATGTGTTCCTGATTTCCCTGTGTATTTATACCTCCTTCCTTGTGCCAGTGTTTGTCAGATCATTGTTGTTTGTCGTGCTGTTCCTGCCGTATCCTGCTATTAAGTCCATTTTTATTTCATCTGTGCCTGCTCTTCTGGCTCCTGGAACCCTCCACCACATTTGGTCCACCATCTCCACCCTCACATCATGACTGCTCCTTAAATCCCCTGGGCCTTGATGACGGGATCAGCTGCAGCTGGTAGCTCTCAGTCACGCCCACCTGTGGACAATGCTCTGAAGAAAACAGGGTTACAGGCAGGCAGCTCACCACGGACCAGGACAGCTTCTCGGTTCTAAGTCACCAAGTGGGCCTAAACTTATAGACATATAGAATAAGTGTACATCTACTTTCTACTAGAGATTTTATTGTTTTTACTTCCTAAGTGAAAAAAGTTGACACCCCCCCCCCCCCACACACACACACACACACCCCTCTTATTCATTCCCTTCAGGTATATTTCTGCTCTTTTTTCTTTTATCCTGTGGAGGTTAAAGGATTAAAGAGTTCATCTTTTTTATTTGAATGTCTGTTTTTGCTTCATGACTCAGGAGTGACGAGGCTGGTGTTTCAAACCTGAGGGGGGGTTTATTCAGAGTAACGTCATAAATATTAACGCTTTATTGTAATGTACAGTCAGATATTCAGTAAATCCTCCCTGGGGGTGAACATTTAACAGCTGTGTGTAAGTTTCAGCAGTCAGATCAACTTCTCCTCCCTGAAAGTGGCATCTTAAGTGAATCCTGTGGACTGGACACAGAGAGAGATAAGCAGACGTCTTCAGCAGCACAAGGTGGATTTAGCCTCCACCACAGAAGCCCGTCCATCGCTCACAGACAGCTGCAGTTGGGATGATAGAGCCTGTCTATATGCTCATTTACATCCCAGCCATACCTCCGTGGGCTCCGCTGGTCCATGTGGATGCCAGACGCCACCGGAGTGAGTTTAAGTGCTAACGCTGCTCATCGTCTCGCTGCCTGACGATTCTCAAGGATGTTTCCCTCTCTGCACTCTGCAAACATGGCCAGCAGCCACAAGTGATGTCTGCAAATGAATAATAAAGCGAGTAAGGACTCCACAGAGAATGAGCAAGGATGCTTTAGCTTCAGCTGAATTTGGATTTGTTGACAGGGTGTGACTCCTGCATTTGCATAAAACCCTGCAGCTTCCACAAGCTGCTTTGGGCTCTTTTTTCTTACTTTGTTTTTACCTCATTTTCCCTCAGTTTACTGTCTGCTTCATTAATTTATTTGTTCCCTTTTCTGGTTTCTTTGCAGAGTTGTTTTCGGCTACATTTATTATACACCTCTAAAATCTTTCCTTGCAGGCCAAGCTTGATTTTCTGGGTGAGCTCTTCACCTGATTCTCGACTTCATTTTGAATCTTTATGTTAAAAGGAGCCTCTGTCTAAAGTTTGCATCATGTGCACAAAGAAAACTTTGCTTTGGAATTTGCACCAAAACATTTTGTTTGATAATTATTTTGTGGAATAAAAGAAAAAGATGCTAAAATACATTTAGATTTATGACAGATTAACCATTCCTGAAAGCCTTGGTAGCTCTCCTCGCTCCCTCTTTGCTGTGCTTCAGCTCCATTTCTAGCTACTAGCAAAGTAATCATTATGTTGTTCATTATTAACAGAAACTGTACAAGTCTCACTGATTGGTTGAACGACTGCTACGAACTGCCACAGATACTTTCCCTTCGTAGATATGAAACTAGACTTGAACTTATTTGACTTCACTCAGCTTCGCCCATCGGAGATCTGGTCCCGCTGCTCTGAAACTTGAGTCTTCTTTTGTTCCCTGGAGTCTGATTCGTCCCTGAAAGACTCGAGACATGCTTCGGACCCGGATAAAATCCCACAGGTCACCACATCCCTTTGGGAAAGTATTGCAGTGGTTTTTATTGAGATTTCATTCAATTGTTTCAAACAGTTCAAGAGGCGTTAAATTATTTTCTAATGCAGATGAACTTCCAGTGGAAAAAAACACATAACTGGTTTATTGATGGTTTTATTGGAAGCATCCTAACTGATTTTCCAAACATAAATTTGTGAAATATAAAAACTTCAAGAAGAATCTGGATTTAACCCTCTGAAGGAGGCAAAAGGGTATCTATTGAGTAATAAAGCTGTTTCAGATCCAGATGTTCGGCTCCCTGCGGGGAGGATAACCGCTCGTCCAAAGAGGAATTTAAAAAGGGAGATTTGCTGCTTTTCATCTCTATGGAAAGCAGGAAAACTGTTGGGCTTTTCACATCTGGCTCTGTGTGTGTGAGAAGATCGAGGACATCTTTTACAGATGTGTCATTTTAACGATCACACTGAGGGAAATAGGTTAAACAGCTGCAGCTTCTTTAACATTCCCTCTCCTTGGACTTCCAGCTTTGTCTTCTCCAACTGGAGTCGAACCCACATCAGCTGAGAGCCTCTTTCCAGGAACTGGAAAGAGAAGATGGGAGCCGCAGGACAACTCTGGAATAAAAGTCTTGAGATAGGATTGAAGACATAAAACGTCCCATTGAGCGAGACAGTAAGACAACAGGGTGTCCAGTCTTTGTAGGCTGTGTCTGGGTTCTCTGTGGTTTGGGCCCAGTGCTGTTTGGACCCGTAGAGGTCTCTGGAGAGATCGTTTAACTTTTCTGGTCCAGAATTCCCAAAGAGGAGCTGTAGCGTGTTCCTGGGAACAGGGGTCCACGTTTCCGTCCTGGATCTGTCTTCTGTTCAACGCAGCCTTAAAAAAACAACGTAGAAAAACAGTTTTGTGTCATCTTGTTTCGATGCCTTCCATTTTTGTGGGCTGTGATGATCTGATGTCACTGTCGGGGGCACAGGTGTAGGGTTACCATGAAAACCTTGAGCCACTGGTGGGTTCCTGCAGAAATGTCCACAAGCTATTTCTTCTAAAACAAGTCTCGGGTCCCTGGTGAGTGACACGAGTCCTCTCAGGAGTCTGAGTCCTGCTCTTAGTTTGGATCTGGTGACGTCTGAGCCGCTCTGGTGAGACTGACGTTATTTATTAACACGTTTTTCTAGATTTGTTTAACAAAACAAGTGTCCAAACGAAATGCTGTTCTAAAGTCAACACAAGCCCACGTTTAACAAATGATTAAACTTTCTGTCGTGTTCGGGTCAAATCTGATCGTAAAAATCATGTATCACATCAGACACCCTCAAGGCCTTATGGTGTCCTCCACGATGAACATGTAAAATAGTTTTAATCAACCTTATTATGCCTGTGGTCAAAGGTCAAAGTGACCGGGGGTATCCAGACTACATGAATCCATCAGAAAGAAAACATCCCCATACACACCACCCCAACTCACTCACTCACTCACTCACTCACTCACTCACTCACTCACTCACTCACTCACTCACATTTTAGACTGAACAATTTATATTCCAGGCACACATCTTTTTCTACCCTACAACAACAACACAGGAGGCGTTGACTGCCTCGATGAGGTAATGTAAAATTTCATCCATGCATTTTATTGTATTTTTATTTCTGTAAATTGTAGCATTTTGTGTATGAAACAATCCACCCACTGGGAACAATATTGTTCCTAATCTCTTATTTATTGTTCCTTTTATTGCAGCTTGCTGGTACATTCACCTGCAAACGGATGGCAGCCCGCTGGCCTGTGGCGCTGCTCCACAACATCTTTGATGTGTCCGCCTTCTGCCTTCGTGGACGTAGTGTGGACAGCCATCGGCCCACCCTGAGATCAGGGGAGGAGTTTCAAGAGGAGACTTTTCCTAGCAGAGCTGGGGAAAGCTTTGGTGACTCCTGTTATTCAACGGTGCCAGCGTACTCCCCACACACCAACCTCTGCCAGTTTGGTTAGGAGTGTGCACGCCCCAGCCGCTGCCCTGGCATCTCTCCCCCAATGAGGACAGGGACAGAAAAGGAAGCGCGGTGAGCTCTTAGCCCCTGCAGACCACAAAACAAGCCTGAGATGCTACAAATGTGATGGCCATGTTTGCAACGCCCTCTCTGACCTGAGTAGACAGCAGCAGAAGCCCATGCTCTATGATCATAAATAATAATTTGGTAGGAGACAAGAAGTTATTATGAATGTCAACGCTGACTTGAAGCTACCATGCTGGATTTGGGACTCGGAGGAAACCAAACAAGCAGGAATGTTTTTTTTATCCCAGTCAGAACTTGTGGTAAGGTGAAAATGTTATTTTGTGAATGAGGGAAGTATACATATATATATATATATATATATATATATATATATATATATATATATATATATATGTATATTAAAATCTATGTCTTTTTTACGCGTTTTGTTCATTTGACGCTGTAATGGTTACAATGATGACCTAAAAATGATGAAATAATGAAAGATTTAACATATAACTGACTGTTTATTATGTTCATTCTTGTTTCACTAAATTAGGATCCACCAGCCGCTGACCTGCTGGTTTCTAAAGGTTTTGCTTCCTCTCTTTGTCTCCTTTCCTTCCTCCTCCTTCACAGGAGGACGGACGCGTCTCTCATGAGCTCTTCACCACCCTTCATCTGCAGGAAGGCCTTCCACTCCACTCGTGGTTCCCCGTCCTTCATGTTTTTTTTTTCTTCGTTTCTCTCTGTCTGGTTTTGTTCCTGTCTCTCCTCCGTGTCGGAGCTGGATGATGAATGTCGCTTCATCACCGGGGCTCTCGGGCCTGCCATGCCAGAGGACCCAGAGGACGGCGGCCAAGCCAAACCTTCCCAACGAGGTGCTCATTAAACTCATCATGGGAAACTAATGAGGATGAATTTGGAGCCTGCATGTGGTTTAGTACCAGGGGAGTGCTGGGCTTCTCTAAAGAGTCTGTTCATCTGTTACAGCCAGACAATCACAGCTTTTGCTTCTGTTTGAGCTGCCTGGCTTCACTTCTGCTTCTTTCAATTCCCAGTTTTATTAAAGACAAAACAAACTTGTATTTACGGAACCGTGAGAACATCTGGAGTAATCAAAATGCTCTGTAATGTGATTACATTTTTATTAAAGAGGCTCTTTTGGGTGGTGCATCTTCACCCTCCAAGGGCAGTTGGCTGATCACTCGTGTCTGAGTTTATATCTAAACTTTTAATGAAATGTGAAAAATGCATACAAAGAACAAAGGTTATCTTAAAAATTAAAGAAAACCATAAAAGTGTCATTTGTTAGCAGACAAATATTTGCTAAAGAGCTGAGCCAAACTGATCTGTCAATATTAGCTAACACGTTTTATGTGCACGGTGGAGCAGCTAGTAGCACTGGTGCCTCGAAGCAAGAAGGTTGCAGGTTTGAATCGCAGCTACACCGTTTCTGTGTGGCGTTCCCATGTTCTCGCCATGCATGGTTAGGTTTCTGTGGGTTCCTTCTGCAGACCAAAAACAAGTATGTTGGGTGAACCAGAGATTTTGAATCGTCCCTCTGATGAACAGGAGACCTGTTCAGGGTGTCCCTTGTTTTAACAGCAGAAGTTAGCAGAGGTGTGGACTCGAGTCAGACTCGAGTCACATGACTTATTTTAATTACTTCTGACTTGACTTGATAAAATCAAGACTTACGACTTGACTCAGACTTGAACGCCAATGACTTGCGACTTGAATCGACTTGCATCTGTTGACTTGATGATGACTTGAGCATATCTGATATTTTAGCACAAAAGTGGCACAACATGGACAAAAAGTATAAATCATTCTTGGGGTTTGATTTACTGCTAAATGCAACAGCACTTTGTTTCAGTTGCACCTTCTGCTGTTTGAGCAAATAAATGAAGTTTTAAAGAGCAAGTCGCCCTCTACCAGAGTATTACTCCACTCTCACTTCCTGTGTAGTGACATGAATGGCCTCATTTGTGACTCAAAGGTCACACTTCCTCAGCTGGGTCGAGCTGTCCTGGCTGTACTTCGATTTACAGATTATGCGTCACAGGAGACACAAATCTGCAGCAAACCATCCTTAATCTGACTGCTGTTCCATCCGCAAGATGAAGGACACTTCAAGATTTAAAATAATCATTTTTAATAAACTCTTTTCACTGTCCTATTACAATGTTCATAAATAATCATCATGGTTCATTATAAATGTATTTAATTACTGAAATGAATTAGTATTCTTTGGTTAATAATAATTATTATTTATGATAATCAGTAATGTTTAACAGTGACAGAAGGTCATGTGCACTTATACACATCATGCAGGACACAGTAAATCAGGTTAAAGGTAACTGCACTCACATGTCTTTGCTCCATAATAACAAAGCTTTCTATCTCTGAGAGGGCGTGTTCTGAGTTGTTAAAACCTAACTCCTCAGTTCAAGTTCAGTTCTTGAGCTCACCAAAATCTCTCAGTGGCGACGAGAGTCCAGTATCGGGTCGGCCGCTCGAAATCTCTACTAAAAACTTTTCTGTCATGCTGATAGAATTGCTTCAACCAGAAACACCATCTGCAACCAGCTGACGCAAAACTCCTTCAGAGTTAATTTAAGACGCAAAACCATCCACCTGTGTGCCTGCGGCAGCTCTAGGACCAGAGTTGGTTACCACTGGTCTACCCTACCGGACCGGGTACCCCGAGGCTGACAACATCCTCCCTTGTCCTCCAGATCCAAACAGAGGGTTGTCTGAATGGTGAGGTAGAACACAGATTGCGTCTGTATGCTGTTCCCTTTAAGAAATACTCTAGTTGGCTGCAAAACAACTCTTTCACCCAGAATGCATTTTTCTCTCTCTGATAAAAACCTTCTGAGACCTACATTCACGCATCCAAACACACACATTTCATTTTAGTTTTCATCCAGACACAGGTTGCTTTAATAACAAGTTTTAATGCCAAAGCTTTTATACATTTTCATTCATGAATTGTCTTTTAAATTGTCATCTTTAAATTGTTAGTACTAAATTCTTTACTTTTTAAACCTGACTCTTGTTTGAAATGAAACACAGAGTGGTGTATATTTGGTTATTGAATGAGCAAAGATCTCTTTAAATCTTCTGATTTAATAAATAAACTTTTGCTATTAATTTAAATCTCACGGATAGAGGCAATTAGGACAGGCGGACTGGTTGAGGGTGTCTGTCCTAATACCTCATCCATGAGGTCAAACCAGGGCCAAGTAGCAGCAGTGGGCTTCCCACTAACCCCCTCTCCTGACCCTGGATACTTGCAATCCTAGATAAAAAAAAATGTCAGTTTACACAAATAACTACAAACCTGTTTAACCTTTTTAGATTTAGCATGTGATGTTATATTTTTCCACACACATCTACATACTTTTTTCTTTAAATTATCCCTTTTTATTTTTGACTGGATGGGGGTCACCTTTCCCTGGATGGCCATTTTCTCCAGAATAGTCCTAACATGTAAGAAAAGAAACAGGAAGAGAAAAGATAGAAGAGGACAACGGGTTATTCCTTTCATGTTTTCGCAGAAAAAACTAAACTCAAACAAAAGTTTTTAGAAGATGAGATGTTGTTTTGTACCTCCATGCCACAGCCGCCGAATACTTTGCTCCGGTGAACATGTGGTCCATCTTCGCCCTAAGCTTAATAAACTCCCTGGTTTTGTCTTTTGTCCCTAAAATACAAACTCCTATTAAAATCAGGGGGAAAACGTAGCAGGAGAAGTACGACACAGAGCGGCCGAACATACGAGCCGAGACCGCAACACAAGCACTTTTACTGTAACATTTCAAACTAAAATAACGTTCATGTATCACAAAAAGCCCTTAACCTAACAGTTTTCAAGTTTATACTGACATTTATACGCGCAATCCTCTCCGACAGCTCCCGCTTCACTGTCCGCCATTGTTTTTAAAAGTTCTACTGTCCGGCCTGCAAGGCATCTTGGGAAATGTGAACCATTGAAGGACACACCGGACCCATCCTTCATTCAGGCGAAAAGAAGGCCAAATTTGTCGACCGCATTTGAAGGAGTCTTCAAATTGGGACAGGCCTGGTCGCGGCACTGTGACGTAACCGGCCGACGAATCCGGCCGACGAAGGATGCAGACCCTGAATTGAGACACAGCAACTGTGACATCATATGGTACCATCTAATGTTCTAGGGTACCTCTTAGCCAATAGCACTGGCAGATTTAAATTCAAGTGCAGTGCAGAGTTTTTACCTGACAACGGAACAACACTGACAGTTTTAGGCAGAAAATTAAAATTTCAACTAAAATGCACTAAAGTGCAAAATTATTGACTACACGTGTCTGCAGCACAATTAGACATGCATTTATTTAGTTTATCAGAAAAAAATGTTGATTTGGGGTGACTTGCTCTTTAAGAAGCTTTATTTCTGGAATTTATTTATTATCATTGTCATAAAATTTAAGTTGGACACATGACTTGAATATGACTTGAAATTCAAAGTTAAGGACTTGGACTTCACTTGGAATTGGTTGTCTTTGACTTGGACTTGACTTGAGACTTGACTGGAAAGTCTTGTGATTTACTTATGACTTGCAAAGCAGTGACTTGGTCACACCTCTGGGAGTTAGACACCAGCTGATGTCATGACAGATGGCTGCTTATATGTATCCAGGTTCTGTTGGTTTCTTCCTGTTAAAAGGGAGTTTTCCTCTCCACTGTCGCTGCATGCTTGCTAAGTATGATGATCGCTGTAAAGGCACTGACACAAGTCAGTGACTCGATGCAACCTATTGTTTTATTTTACTAGAAAACCTAATTTGCATAATGAACAGAATTTGGTTCATCTGGAATGTTTACTTTGTGAAGAGCCTTGAGACGACTCGCTGTGTAGTGGTGCTATAGAAGTACACTTCTGTGAACTGAACACGGTGAGGGATGGGAGAGATTTGAATATTTGAAGTTTTGCCTGAAAATAAAGTTGAGCAGTCTGGTCTAGATGGAATCTAATGCAGCAAGGAACATAAAAAAACCTCAATCTTAAATTCCTGAACTCTTAGCTGAAGGTAAACACTGTAAAACATCTCAATCTGAATCATTCAGTAAAAGCTGAATAAGGTGCTCCAGCAGCCGATTCACAGCTGAGACAGCTCTTTGTGTCCATCACACACGTTCAGACACCAGTGACCGTGACGGTTCAGATTCTGCTCCAAGGACACTTGAACATGCAGACTGAGGAATCCAGAGATCAAACCTTGACCCTGCAGCTGCTAGATGATCATTATTTCTCCGGAGCAAGCGTTGTCATTATGCATGACCTCATCCAGTCACTCCGTCCTTTATGGTTCAGAAAGCAGTCAGAAACAAAGTGAGTCAAACCTGAAAGTGAAACCTCGCTGGTGCAGCTCATTAAGTTTATTGTCTTGGCAATGGCACCATCGAGGAAGAGGCTGGGGATGCAATGACCAGCTCTATAAATTAGCTGGTGTTATTCCTGCTATGCCGACTTCTCAGTCACATTCAAGGATAAATGAATTAGACTTAAACTATTCAGTGAAACTATTTAAATATGAAGCTGGCATACTTTTTACTGGTCGGTAGTCACTTTGGCCCCGCCTCCAGAAGAAACAGCTTCTTTTCTCCAATCTGAAAAAAAGTTGGTGGCAAAAGATCAATCTACGGAAAAGGACAAGATCCTGGGATGTTGTTTTTAGTGGATGGATGGATGGATGCTTTATTAATCCCTTACTGGACATTGTTCCATTATGAAAGTGTTCTTAGTCAGAGGCTTGAAGCTGTGGAGCCCACTGCTCTGACAGGTCAGGTATCCACCCTTGGTCTTTTTAATTCTTGCCTAAAAACACATTATTTTTCTCAGATCCTGGTTTTATTTTACCTAATCATTTTATCCTGTGCCTGTTGTCTTTGTCTTTACCAACCTTCAGACTTTGGTCTTTTACAATGTTGTGTTAAAAGTGTTTTATAAGTAAACATGACTTGGTATGTGATGGTATGGTATGATATGGTACCGTATGGTACAGTGCGGTGTAGTGTGGTGCAGTATGGTACAGCGCAGTATGGTGCGGTATGGTACTGTGCGGTACGGAACATTGCCAATCTGAGTCCCATTCTGTCCCGCTCTAAACTTGAGACAGTTATCCACACATTCATCTCCTCACGCTTAGACTACTGTAACTCTCTTTTCACGTGTCTGAGCAGAACCTCCCTGAACCGTCTACAGGTGGTTCAGAATGCCTGTGCTCGGCTTCTGACCAAGTCCTCCAAACACACCCACATCACCCTGCTTCTCCTCCAGCTTCACTGGCTTCCAGTCACCATCAGGGTTCATTTCAAGATCCTGGTTCTGGTCTATAAGGCCTTACATGGACAAGCACCATCTTACATTGGTGATCTTCTTAGTCCCAACACCCCCAGCAGGTCCCTGAGGCCCACTGATCAAAGCCTACTGGTTGTGCAGCGCACCAGGCTAAGACCAAAGGTGACAGATTATTTGCTGCTGTGGCCCCTAGACTCTCTCTTCCTTGAACTGTCACCTTATCGTGGTGGAGGAGTTTGAGTGCCCTATTGATCCTAGGAGCTATGTTGTCTGGGGCACTTTGTGCCCCTGGTAGGGTCTCCCATGAAAAATTGGTCTTAGGTGAAGGGTGAGACAAAGAACGGCTCACAGGATCTTTCATGGACGTTAAAACAAAGAGTTGGAGTACCCGGCCCGGAGGGTTACCGGGGTCCCACCCTGGAGCCAGGCCTAGAGTTGGGGCCCGTGAGCGAGCGCCTGGTGGCCGGGCTTTCACCCATGGGGCCCAACCAGGCCCAGCCCGAACCGGATACATGGGCTCATCCAACTGTGGACCCACCACCCGCAGGAGGAACATGAAGGGTCCGGTACAATGTGGATCGGGTGGCAGACCAAGGTGGGAGTCTTGACAGTCCGATCCCCGGACAAGACAACTGGTTTTTGGGACATGGAACATCACCTCGTTGGTGGGGAAGGAGCAGGAGCTTGTGGCAGAAGTTGAGCGGTACTGGCTAGATCAGGAGTGTCAAACTCATTTTAGCTCAGGGGCCACATTGAGGAAAATCTAGTTCCAAGTGGGCCAGACCGGTAAATTAAAACCTGCTTTTCTCCCAGTCATTGAGGGCGCACCATCTGTAGCGAGGCTTACAACACGGGATCATTGCACTCTGACCCTGTGCAGTGCTCCAACGAGTGCGGTGAAAATATCAGCTGCTGTTGTTGTATCCGTCATGGGCACCAGCTCAACAAACTCCTCGATGATGGTCAACGTGTCATCAACTCCACAGATGAAAATCGCTAGTTGAGCAACATCTGTAATGTCCGTGCTTTCATCAATAGCAACTGAAAAAGCAATAAAGGACTTTACTTTTTCCTTCAGTTGGCAGTCCAAATCCGCTGAAATATCAGAAATCCTGTCTGAAATTGTGTTTCTGTCAGGCTGATATTTGCAAAAGCTTGGTGCTTTTCAGGGCACACAATCTTCGCTGCCTTCATCATGCACGTTTTTACAAATTCCCCCTCACTACGCGGTTTTGAAGTCACTGCAATTTCATTAGCAATCAGGTAGCTAGCTTTCACTGCAGCATCACTGATATCTCGGCTGTGAGTAAACGCAGACTGCTGTTTCTTCAGTCCGGCCAACAGTTCATTCACCTTCTCTCTTCTCCGCTGTCTTTCAAATTTGTCATATTTTTCGGCATGAAGACTCATAATGGCGACGAAGATTAGATTCTTTCAGCACTGCAACATGCTGTGAACACACCAAATACACAGCTTTTCCGTTCACTTCCATGAAAAAATAGGGGGATGTCCATTTTTCTTGGAACAACCTGCACTCTGTGTCCACTTTTCTCCTTTTTGACAGAGACATCTTGGGCTGAAGCACAAAATGTAGACACCGGATTAGATATTGGGGGCAAAACAAAGTAGCTCGTCAGAACACCTGTTGCACTTGGTTGACACAATGCCTATTACACCATCTAGTGAGCGTATTGGGAACAGCAGGTTTTTTTATTGAAAAATTAGAGTTTATTTTCACTCTACATTGTAAAGTATGAAAATAAAGTTTATACAACCATCTCATGGGCTGGACTTAACCTGTTTGCAGGCCGGATCCGGCCCACGGGCCGTATGTTTGACACCCCTGTGCTAGATATAGTCGGACTCACCTCGACACATAGCATTGGCTCTGGAACCCAAGTCCTTGAGAGGGGTTGGACACTCTCCTTTGCTGGAGTTAATCCAGGGGAGAGGCGGAGGGCTGGGGTTGGCTTTTTGTTAGCCCCAAGACTCTCTGCCTGTGTGTTGGGGTTTACCCCGGGGGACGAGAGGGTAGCTTCCCTGCGCCTTTGGGTCAGGGAACGGGTCCTCACTGTTGTTTGTGATTATGGGCCAAATATCAGTTCAGAGTACCCACCCTTTTGGGAGTCCCTGGGACGAGTGCTAGATGGTGCTCCATCAGGGGACTCCATTGTCCTGCTGGGGGACTTCAATGCTCACGTGGGCAATGACAGCTTGACCTGGAGGGGTGTGATTGGGAGGAACGGCCTGCCTGATCTGAACTCAAGTGGTGTTTCGTTATTGGACTTCTGTGCAAGCTGCAGTTTGGCCATAACGAACACCATGTTCGAACATAACGATGCCAATCGGTACACTTGGTACCAGGGCAGCCTAGGTCGCAGGTCGATGATAAACTTTGTAGTCGTATCATCTGACCTGCGGCCGTATGTTTTGGACACCCGAGTGAAGAGAGGAGCGGAGCTGTCAACTGATCACCACCTGGTGGTGAGTTGGATCAGATGGCAGGGGAAGATGCCACATAGACCTGGCAGACCCATTTGCATAGTGAGGGTCTGCTGGGAACGCCTGGCAGAAGAACCTGTTAAGACGGTCTTCAACTCCCACCTTGGGCAGAGCTTTGACCACGTCCCGAGAGCAGTGGGAGACATTGACTCTGAGTGGGCCTTGTTCCACTCTGCAATTGTTGAGGCGGCTGCTGCTAGCTGTGGTCGCAAGGTGGCCGGTGCCAGTCGTGGTGGCAACCCCCGTACTCGCTGGTGGACACCAGAGGTTCGGGGAGCCGTCAGGCTGAAGAAGGAGGCCTACAGGGCGTGGCTGGTCTGTGGGTCTCCGGAGGCAGCAAACAGGTACCGGATAGCCAAGCGGGGTGAAGCAGTGGCAGTTGCCAAGGCAAAATCTCAGGCGTGGGAGGGGTTTGGTGAGGCCACGGAGAAAGACTATCGATCGGCTCCAAAAAGGTTCTGGCAAACTGTCCGGTGCCTCAGGAGAGGAAGGCAGCAACTCGCTCACACTGTTTACAGTGGGGATGGGGAGCTGCTGACGTCAACTGGGGCTATAGTCGGATGGTGGAAGGAATACTTTGAGGAGCTCCTCAATCCCACCTATGGGCATTCCGAGGAGGAACCAGAGCTGGGAGACCTGGGGATGGACTGTCCAATCTCTGGGGCAGAAGTTGATGAGGTAGTCAAACAACTACACAGCGGCGGAGCCCCGGGGGCAGATGAGATTCGTTCTGGGTATCTCAAGGCTATGGATGTTGTAGGGCTGTCATGGTTGACACATCTCTGCAACATTGCGTGGTCATCGGGGGAAGTTCCTGTGGAGTGGCAGACCGGGGTGGTGGTCCCCATCTTTAAGAAGGGTGACCTGAGGGTGTGTTCCAACTATAGAGGGATTACACTCCTCAGCCTCCCTGGAAAGGTCTACTCCAAGGTACTGGAGAGGAGGGTCCGATCGATAGTTGAATCTCAGATTGAGGAGGAGCAATGTGGTTTTCGTCCTGGCCGTGGAACTGTGGACCAGCTCTATACCCTTGCAAGGGTGATGGAGGGGGCATGGGAGTTTGCCCAACCAATCCACATGTGTTTTGTGGATTTGGAGAAGGCTTATGACCGTGTCCCCTGGGGCACCCTGTGGAGGATGCTCCAGGAGTATGGGGTGAGTGGCTTTTTGTTAAGGGCCATTCAGTCCCTTTACCAGAGGAGCGTGAGTTTGGTCCGCATAGCCGGTAGTAAGTCGGACCTGTTCGCGCTGAGGGTTGGACTCCACCAGGGCTGCCCTTTGTCACCGGTTCTGTTTATTACATATATGGACAGAATTTCTAGGCGCAGCTGTGATGTGGAGTGTGTCGAGTTTGGTGGCAGGAGAATCTCGTCTCTGCTTTTTGTGGACGATGTGGTCCTCCTAGCTCCATCCCGCTCTGACCTTCAGCTCTTGCTGGGTAGGTTCGCGGCCGAGTGTGAACCAGCTGGGATGAGAATCAGCACCTCCAGATCTGAGACCATGGTTCTCGACCGGAAAAGGGTGGCTTGCCAACTCCGGGTCGGGGGAGAGGTCCTACCTCAAGTGGAGGAGTTTAAGTTTCTCGGGGTCTTGTTCACAAGTGAGGGCAGGAGGGATCGGGAGATCGACAGATGGATTGGTTTGGCGTCTGCAGTGATGTGAAGAGGGAGCTGAGCCAGAAAGCCAGGCTCTCGATTTACCGGTCGATCTACGTCCCAATCCTCACCTATGGTCATGAGTTTTGGGTAATGACCGAAAGAACGAGATCGCGGATACAAGCGGCCGAAATGAGTTTTCTCCGTAGGATGGCCGGGCTCAGCCTTAGAGATAGGTTGAGGAGCTCGGACATTCGGGAGGGATTCGGAGTAGAACCGCTGCTCCTCCGGATCGAAAGGAGCCAGTTGAGGTGGTTTGGGCATCTGGTCAGGATGCCTCCTGGACGCCTCCCTGGGGAGGTGTTTCGGTCATGTCCTACCAGCAGGAGGCCCCCGGGTCGACCCAGGACACGTTGGAGAGGTTACATCTCCAGTCTGGTCCGGGAACGCCTTGGGGTCCTGCCAGAGGATCTGGTGGAGAAGGCCGGGGAGAGGACAGTCTGGAGCTCCCTAGTTGGGATGCTGCCCCCACGACCCGGACACAGATAAGCGGAGGAAGACGACGACGACGATGGCCCCTAGACTCTGGAACTCTCTCCCCCTGAGCCTGAGATCAATGGACTCAGTAGACTCCTTTAAAAAGCAGTTGAAAACACTTGTTCACGCTGGCATTTGTGTGACCTTCTTCACCACTCTCTCTTTATTCTTCTCTCCCCACCTATTCCACCTTCCTCAGGATCCACTGATTTCCCTCGTTCCTATTCACTCTCTCTCTTTCTTTATATTTTTTAATCACAATTGTCTATATTTGTTAATTTTAAATATATTTCTAACCATTTTCTAAATTCTTTTTTATATTTTTACATTTTTTGTTTGTGTGAAGCGCCTCATGATTTTTATCTTGAGAGGCGCTATAGAAATTATATTTTCTTCTTTAGTTTCTTCTTCTTCTTCTTCTACGATGCGGTGCAATGCGGTGCGGTATGGTACAGTGCGGAATGGTGCGGTATGGTATGGTATGGTATGGTATGTTATGGTTTGTTATGGTATGGTATAGTATGGCATGGCATGGTACGGTACGGTACCGTGCGATGTGGTGCGGCGGCATGTGGTGTGGTATGGTACGGTAGGATGCAGTATGGTATGGTACAGTGTGGCGTGGTACGGCACGGTATGGTACGATATGGTACAGTATGGTATAGTATGGTATGGTCTGGTCTGGTCTGGTATGGTGTGGTATGGTATAGTGTGATATGGTGTAGTGTGGTATGGTATAGTGCGGTATGATGTGGTGTGGTATGGTATGGTACGGTACGGTATGGTATGTTATAGTGCGATATGGTATAGTGCGGTATGGTGTGGTGCATTATGGTATAGTGCAGTATGGTATGGTATGTGTAGCATCCAGAAATGGTCATTTTTCATCTACAGTTTGACCTCTTCAGTATCATATGGTACGATGCGGTATGGTATGGTATGGTATGGTATGGTATGGTGCGTTATGGTATAGTGCAGTATGGTGTGGAGCGGTATGGTGTGGTATAGTGCGGTATGGTGCGGTATGGTATGGTACGATGCAGTATGGTGCGGTCTGGTATGGTATGCATAGCATCCAGAAATGGTCATTTTTTATCTACAGTTTGGCCTCTTCAGTATCATATGGTACGGTGCGGTATAGTGCGGTATGGTATTCTGTGATACGGTATGGTGTGGTATGGTATGGTGCGGTATGGTACGGTGCGGTATGGTATAGAGCTCCGGACCCCACGTGACTCTCAGTTAGTAGACGCCATATTGGCAGGAAAAAAAGGTAAACAAACACGGATCGTAAACATGAACATGAACGGGATCGGCTTGGATTTTACTTCATCGGAGTTTACTTCACACTTTAAAACCAAAGAAATCGTTTTATATAGTCAGAAATTAAATAGACTAAGCATGTCCAACCCTTACCGTGCCCCTGGGATACTTTAAAAAAACGCCAGAAGCTGTCTGAGCCGACTTCTTACCGGACCTGGCCGGGGAACCCCTTGGGATTTACCCGGAGGAGCTGGCTCAGGTGGCTGGGGAGAGGGAAGTCTGGGCCTCTCGACGCTACTGCCCCCGCAACCCAACTCCAGATAAGCGGATGAAAATGGATGGATGGAAAAATAACAGATTTACACGTAAGTTGTTTAAATAGAGTGCTGTGCTGTTTGAATGTATAAACTGAACGCCAAGAGAAATCACTAGTTTGATTGTTTTCCGTGAATAAAATATGTCAGGCAGGAGCGTCTCAGAATCTGTCTGAGATCTGTCTCGGTGAGACAGATAATAGCAATCCAAAGTGCTTTTTATGTGTGATCTGACAATTGATCAACCATTGCTTAAAAATTAAATACAGCTTAGCCAGTTAATTGCTGTGATCATAAAACACGTAAACGGCAGCACGCAGAAATCACGAGGCAACGTTTTACGTGATGTTTACTTGTTGCTATGAGTAATAAGACAGAAAAAGCCATGCCAAAATAAGTTTAGGAAGCCCACTAAGAATCGTAATAAAAGCATTTAAAATAAACACCGTAGACAGTTGAGGAAACGTTGGTTTAAGTACCTGATATGAAGTGGTCGCTGCATAAGCGAAAACCTTTACTCTCGGGGTCCCACAGTTTCATTTTAGCCCGGTCACTAGCGCGTTTTATTACAATGATCCAACGTTTGTGGCGCTCCGGATCTTGGGGAATACTGTAGATGGCTCATTCCTTATGTCATCTGTGTCTGTTCTGCATCCTGGGGCACAACAGGAATCTACCATATTTCCTGTCTGATTGAGTTTTCTGACAATAACAAATAGTCCAGCTGCCGGCTTCTGCATGCCAATGTGGCGCCCGTTTCGATTTGAACTGTTGCATGCCGGGAGAAATGACGTCAAGTCCCGGAGCTCTATAGTGCGGTATGTTACGGTGCGATATTGTATAGTGTGGTATGGTATGGTATGTCTGAACTGAGACCCTAGGGTCTGACCAGGCACACACAGGAGGGATCTGGTCTCTAAGCAGGTCTAGAATCGCTCCAGAGGAACAGACAGAGAGGAGTGGGAAGTGCACATCCTGGATTCTGGACAGCTGTCTCGCAAACCAACCTGGAAAACCAGAAGACAACAAGATGAGACACGACTGAGGACATATAAATGAGATTTTCTGATCTTTTCTTAAGCCTTTGCATGTTCCTCTCTTGTGAAGCAGGACGCTCCACCTCTGAAGGAGGATAGTCTATAAACTGAAGATAATTACTTTTCAACCCACTGGACTCTGAGAAAATGATGAATATTCAAGCACTTTTTTTTTCAAACTAAACTAATTAGCCTGCTTTTGTTTAGTTTTCCACCTGCTACCTTTTTGTGCCACTCCGCATGAAAAGAAAATCAGCAGATTAGTGAAGTTCAGAGAAGATCAGAATGTGCCTGGCATCTAACCTTCAGTTTAAAGGAGCTTTCCTTCATTACATTGTGTAATTTGGATTCACAATGGTCCAGGGACTTTCAAGCCGTCTGTGTCATTTAATTAGAGGTGTATGAAATGAGAGTTGTTCCTCCCGCCGTCCTCTAATGTTTCCTGGAATTGATAAGAGAGAGGAAGCTCATCACATTACACCACAGAGCAGTGATCCTCCTCTGCTGCGGCTCACTCACACTAATGGGCCTCATCAGCTTTGCAGGAAGATACTTGACTATTAACCAAAAAATAGGCAGACGTTGTAATGGGGAACTCAGAAACACAGGGAGGGATAATAGGCAGTAAGGATGGGAAGGAGATGAGTAAAACCGTTATAGAGATCGGAAAAGTGTCATTGTTACATCCAAGACTTGAAAGCAGGAATTTTGTGTCATGGGACGTTCCCTTTGTGACGGATTAGGACCCTGCTGAACTCTCCACAGCCTACTAGCACACCTCCTTAGTGTTAATCGTCACTGATAAGCCGGACTGGGAGGTGAGGCGACTGGTTCGACACAACATTTAGAGAAAATCTGGAATCACGCTGGCTTTTCTGTTTTTGGGATGTGGAGTTTCTGCATGGATCTGAGGCTCGGTCCAAACACGTGAGCTGCTCCTCTTATTGAGTACCGTAGATCCTCTAATAGAGGCCCAGGCCTGTATTTGACTCAAGCTCACCAAGCTCCAGGCCTTTATTGGAAGGAGGACCAGAATTAGAGGCAGGCCTCAATTTCTATTTGAGCAAAATGAACTAATGGTTCGCTGGAGTTTTTGACAATTAAAATTGCGCCCACAGTTTCAAAGTTAAACACATTTCTTTTAACAACGGTAGTTTCTGCTTCAGCCCTCTCCCCCCTCCCCCTGCACAGTGGCCGCAAACTCACTGGTGCACCTGCAGCCTCTCAGAGTTCCTGCTGCTCTAAACATTAAAATAATTATTTCATTTTCTGTTCCTCACTTCTGATTACCTTCAAATGTGTCTGTTTGTTGCAACCACCAGGTACAAAAACTAACTTGTTTTTATTTGACAATTTTTCTGTCCTGCCTGTTTATTATCTTCCTGCATCTCCTCTCAATCCTAAAGAAAAACTGCTACCTGGGTTCATATATATTCACCTCATGAGTTACCTTTGAACTGCAGTTCTAAAAGATCTACCGACCGCAAAAACAGCGGAGTGCTCGCTGCTTGGTGGCCGCATCAGTGATCGGTGCGTCACCGGAGGACAAGGTGTTGCGCCCCGCTCCACAGCAGCGAAACGTATCAGGTGCAAATAAAAGACAGAAAACATTAAAGAAAATGAGCCGACATGAACGATCGCATGTTAAATTCGTTTTTGAGGTGGCGACACCTGATTTGATCATGTTACTGTGGCCGTGCTCAGGACGCAGATGTCTGGAGCGCGTCAACAATCAGAGCTTTGCATGCACAAGCTGGTTAAGGTTAGGATGGGGGTGAGGGGAAGGTTAAATTGGTCACAATTTAATTAGGTTAAATGTCCGTTTTACGGCGGGTGTCAGTACTGACGCTCTGGCACAGCGCGTTGCCCCCCCCCCCCCCCCCCCCCCCCCCCCGAGCGCAGGAGCTCGTCACCTGCTGACAGCAGGCTGCTGTCTTTTCCGAGGGCTGCATCTTGCCGGTCATTATCACGTGACAGCGACTAGTCGATGACAGGCATAAAAAGTCACTATAGTGAAGTCGACTAGTTCATACAACCCCTATTGCTCTCTAGTGTTCTGCAGCATAATCAGCACGTTCTCTTTGAACTTGACATCAAATTTTCGCCTCCTCTTCGTCTCGATACCTGCCAAATCGAAGTCTGTCACTGGCAAATCAAAAGTGAGACAGATGACACAACCGCCCCCCCCCCCCCCCCCCCCCCCCGTGGTACTTGCCTGTTACCACATTCCACCCAGCCACAATAAAAAACCGGCCATTATTCACCTCCGCCGACTCAGACACCGGCCAAAATATGATAACCGGCCGTTAACTGAATACAGGCCAATATTAGAGGATTTACGGTAGTTAACTTTAGTGAGTCTGAGGCGTCAGATTGGAGCCACTTGGGGCCGGCAGGAGCAAATGAAGCAAATACAAAAAAAAAGAGATGGAAGTCACAAGAAGACAGTTTTCTATCTGAACAGGTTGTTGGGTCTTCAACTTCTGAAACTCTGAGCAGTGAAAGGAACAGATGCAGGAGGGCCAAAACATTCCTGGATTGGAGGGCAACCCCTCCAGAGTTTGGTGTCCTTCCTGAGTTGTCCCCATTGTGGTGGCAAAACCTCTTAAGCTACAAAACTACAAACCACCTCAGCAGACTCCTTTTGATGAGGAGGAGGAGCAGTTCTCCTCCTGCACAATGGAGCTCCTCAGTGTATCATAACATGTTCAGTCCTGCTTTAGACTCCAGACCGTTGGTGCACACGAAGCCCAGCTGCTCCATCGTAACCCTAACCCAAAATGCTCCCTACGAACGGCCCCGATAACTACACTGATACCAGAACACAAAAACACTCATGACCTAGCCACGAGTTCAGTTCAACCATCAGGCAACAACATTTGATTTTGTGTTGCCATGGAGCTCAACTGTGCTCCATAATATGGACCATGGACGTAGCAAGGTCCTTGGTCCAGGTGGCTTTTAAATACAAGCAGAATTTAGTTTCTGGTTCATGGTCACCATTCTTCCTTAGCTCCTGCTGGTCTGGTTCACACCTGTAACCACTCACCTGCACTCACTCACAAATCAGCCCACTCAGCTCCCGGTTGTTGGCTTATTTTTCGATCCTCCCGTTTCTACGGTTCCTGCACCCCGCTGCAGAACCGTTTAAACCGCTTTCGTCCTGCTGCTGCATCCATCACAAACATGACATTAGGAGAGATAAAAAAAATCCTGCAGCATCAAACCAAGAGGAAAGATGACAGGTGCAAAAACGTTGTCACACCTTAGGTAGCTTAAGTGCCTGTAAAACCCAAACCTAACACCTTCAGACAAAACCAAAAAGTTCCTCAGGGCTAGACGCTGCTGTCCACACACATCTTTAGGATAAAGGACACAGTTTTGAGGACTGGGAAGTTAATATTTTAGACAGAGAAGATAGAAGACAAGAGTCGGAAGAGATCAATCCTGCGTAAACAGACAGTCTGCAGGTTTGAATCTGATCTGTCCTCTAGGAAGGCGATCAGAACTTTTGCCAGGGGGACCGGGACAACAACGGTCCCAACAACTCAGGAGAAATGAGCGTAGTTTGGAGCTCGGTTTTCGCTCCTTCCTGTTTAAATGAGGAAAAGTCCTCCGGTGATTACGAAATATCATCAAATAAAGAATCCTGTGTGCTTTTCTTCTACTGAGATCAAACATAATTTATTCGCCAGTTAGCAATTCTTTCATGTATCCAAACAATCATTCGTTTTTCAGATTTGCTCATTTGTTTCACCAACATTTGTTCATCTAATCCCCTCTTTTACCCATCCATCACTTCCATCCTCTGACGAGGCAGTAAACCGACCCGCTCAGGGTTGGAGGAACCTGTATAACACGGATTTATTTTGTATTTCAGGACGGCGCGGTTCTGATTTATCTACACGAGATACGACAATAACAAGAGGACAAACTCTGCTGCTGATTTTTAAGTAGGCACCTCGAACAGACACCCAGACACTGGCAGACGCTCTCCTGCAAAGCTATGAGCTGACAAACGTATTATTATGCATCAAGATATGCACAGCTTTCTGCTCCCAGATGGCGTTTCCTGTGTGATTTGGCCTTTCTTGTTTGGCGCTCACCTACATGGGAGGGGGTCAGCGCGTGAGGGCACCGCCGTCTGCAAAAACAAAAACAGACAATGCTCGAAATCTCAACTAGCTGATTTGTAGAAACATGCAGCAGGAAATTCTGACAGGTTCGGTTTGGGGGATTTGTTCCGAGGTTTAGGTGCTGAAAAACAACTCTGGGAAGGTTTGAGGTGTTTAGCCGTCTTAAGATGACTCAGTTTTTAAAGTCACGTTTGAGTAAAAATATATTTGATTTTTACATTTAAAACGTTAAAGAGTTTCCCAGTGAATGTTATTCATCACAAAAGTATCCAGCCTGCTTCTTCAGTTTAATCCTTATGTCATCAGGAAAACTCCAGCTGCACAAACATGGTCTCACCAGAGCAGAACTTTTTAGATATTTCATCTTTGTACTGATTTATTTCCACTTAAAATGCATCAGCAACCATTTCAGCTGTAAAAACAACTGAGATGACCTTCTGGTGACCCAAAGCCAAAACAATCGTCACTTGATCGAGTCCACGCCTCACTGGTGTCACATGATCGGAGAAACGTCATTTGATTGGCTAAAAGCCACTTGAGACGATGGGTAACGATTTCTCCACCAGGAATTGTTCTATCTGAAATTCTTACGTTGAAATTCTGCCATAGAATTTCTACAGCTGCTGTATTTTAAATTAGAAAAATTTAAATGTATAATTTCACAGAATAAAAATTTGTTGTGTAAAAAGTCATTCTCCGGTGAGACTTTGCTTCCATTCAACATGGCCTGCATGTGGTTAGACCGGGACAACAATGGTCCGAACAATTTAGGAGATTAACCCTAACTCCTAACCCTTACTGCCAAAAAATATCACACAAAACAACGTTTCTGTTTCTTTTTCAATTGTGGCTGAATTATTAATCTTGAGTTCACAAAATGTTAACAGATTATACACATTTTCATGAATATTTTAGCTAATTTGCATATTTTAGCACAAATTAGCATCTATTAGCACAAGTACTAATACACAGCTTCTCTTGACTGTTTAACTCCCTGTTTCAGTCCAGTTTACACCAGCTGATGGTCTTTTAAATGATGTAAAAACAGAATGAGGTTTAATTAAATTTTCTTCAGGCTTTAACTTAAATGTCCGCTTAGCTTCGGCCTACATAGGAGGGTGGGTGTGCATGGAAAGTTCTGGTTTCACTGAGATTACCTGAAGTTAGAAAACTCTCTGTGTAAAAGTAAAATTCACTCCTATCTCTTTTTTTCTGAATGGCCTCTGCTCGGAGAAATGGAGATAATTTTCTACTAGCTAGTCCGAGTGAAGCAGATTAAATTGCTGCCATCATAAAAACTTTTATTCCATTACTACACTTTATTATAAAATACATATTTAATAACGTCTTTCTTTTTTGGGTTTTATGAAGAACAGCAATAATAAACCATTTAATGAACTTCAGATGTTTTTGAGGAATGTGTACACTTTGGAGACTTTTATTGTGAAGAACTACAGGAAATAAACATGCCAGTTTCCAGATTTTTTAGCCATTTTTTATTTTTACAAGCAAAGTGAAAACTGAGGAAAGCCTTCTCCATGTTTCAGTGTTTCTCAGCAGCAGCGGGAGGAACCTGTTTGGCATCGTAGAATTGTATTTACATCTCCACGTTTTATTCACTCTGTAGGTTTCTGAATATGTCCTCCAGACCCAAACAATTGGGCAAAAGCATAAAAACCGTCTGGATTTCTGTTCGGCTGCTCTGCTGGCCTTGGGCTCCTGAAGACATATATTGAGAAACAACAAAACGACTTAATGTGTGCAGGTGTGCAGGAGATGGAGCTGCCATATGTTCTCGTGAGCTGCAGGCAGATGTTTTCAAATTAAAGGTGGGGGGTAAAAGAAGTCTGCTGTAAAACTAAGTGGATGCAAATTAGCACAAATTAACAACAGGACATTGATTTTTAGCACTTAAAGGTTAATGTGGTTTGTAACTCCGCTGTCTGAGTTGGTCCGGGGAAAAAAGGAGGCAGGAGGTGGAAATGAGGAGACCTGGAGATAAAAGGAAAACCACAGAAAGGAAAACTCCCCCGGTGAAGTTTGTACAGAGGGACCTCGTTTGAATACAGCAGAACCCGGAAGTGGACAGGTGTGAACCACCTCAGCTCCGGTTTCACCTGTTAACGTGTGTTTGATGTAATAAACCTGGATGTAGAGAAGAATCAGTGTTTGGTTGCTACAGGACCAGTACTGCTCAGAGATACAGATCATTTTCTGAACATGTCAAGGTTTATAAGCGGTTTTGTCATTTTCCCCGGCAGGTCATGAATATGATTACGAAGAAACCAACATGGATGTCATCAGATATGAAACAGCTCCAAACTACAACTCATCTTTTGCTCCAGCCAGCAGCGAGCTCCTTCTGCTCGCGCTCCAGTGGAGGAGGGACAAAGCTGAGGGTGGGAGTGGGCGGAGCCTGAGTGAACTGAGTGAACTTTTTCATCTAGATCCAAGATGGTGGCACCCTGTGAGAGTGTTGCTTTTCTGTCTCTTTTCTGTCTCTTCAAGGAGAACTTTTTTTTTTTATCACAGAGGAGTTAGGAAACAAAAATTAAACAACACAGCACTAAAAGAGAAAAGATGCCACCCAAGAGAGTATTGCAGACGGAATACGATATGGAGGACATTCGTAAGCCAATAAACAACATGTCTGAGGAGCTGGCTTAAGCTTGGTTTATGCTTGACGCATTCACTTTTCGCTTGGTGATGTGGCTCGCGGATGGAACGTGCTTCATAACTCGCGGTGTTTATGGTTCATGCAGCTTGTCTCTGCGGTGAGCCAATACTCTCCCAAACTGAACGGGGCAGCATGGAGCTCTACGGCATGCATCCAACACTACACCATAGTAGAAGTAAAAATGACTGTTTACAACATGGCATTTCAGCATTTTTAACAGCGTCCTGGTATTTTCCGACAGTGCGAGCTATTTCTCTCCAAGAATTATTAACAACATGTTGATCACGGTGATCTCTGAGAGCTGAATCATACAAATGTCTGTATTTACGAACCTCTGCCATACTAGTTCTTGCCGGTCCGCCATGTTTTTCCGCGTCCGACCGTCCGCGTGGTTAGAAATTTTCCTAGGTGCGCATTGCGGAAATTTTGGGCCATGCGGAGATGCGGTGGAGGGGCGTGGTTGTTAAAATGATGCAATTTCGCCGCGCGGAGCCGTGCGGACCTTGCGGACGCGTCAAGCATAAACCAACCTTAAGGTAACGCAACAGCTGCTTAAGCTCACGGAACCTTTTGAGGAAGTAAAGCTACTAAAGAAGACCATAACTGAACGGGACAAGATCATTGAAGAACTAGAAAAAAGGATTGATAACTTGGAGCAGTATACGCGAATGGAGGATGTGATAATTACCGGGATGAGTGTTAAACCTCGCTCATATGCAAGAGCCACAGCAGGAGGGAGAAATATTGACGAAGATGCTGATCCAGAGGACACACAGTCGTTGGAAGGGCAAGTGGTGCGTTTCTTGGCTGGGAAGAATATACATCTGGATGCTGGGAATATTGCTGCCTGCTATACTCTTCCGAGGAAAGATAAGTCCAAACCTGCCATTGTTCTGAAGCTTGTAAGCAGGAAACGCAAAATGGAACTGATGAGGTAAGGGAAGAAGTTGAAGGGTTCTGAGGTGTACTTGAATGAGCATCTTATGCAGAAAACAGCCAAAAGTGCACATGAAGCTCGCAACCTGAGTTAGAACAACAAGATAAAGACGACCTGGACGAGGAATTGCAAGGTTTACATCCAACTGAATGGAACTACACCCAATGAGCTAAAGTAGTTATGGTAAGAGATTAAAGATCTTGAGCAATTTAAATGACGCTAAAAATTACAGAAAAATCTCGAGATTAATGACTAGGACTTGGTTGGTAACTTACAAACATTTGAACGATTGGACCCTTCTAAGTATGGTGAGGTGCTCAGAGAATATATTCTAACAAGGCCTTCGAGGGTGAAGTGGACTGATTATCTATAATGGTAGGATATTACTTAAATTAAACACTACTGCTCTGTAGGCAGAAATGTCTGTTGTACTGTATGCAGGGTGGATGAGGACGAACTACTTACCAATTCTGACTATTAGGAGGACACTTTTCTGGTCCATGGTAAACAACTTCAAAAGGTTTATGACTCTTTGCACCATAAAATGAATGATTTTGGAAGCGATATAGATTTTGATGGTAATTTTAATAAAGAGCCATGGAATGATTGTAAATACTGTAGTGATGAGGAGTTAAAAAAGATAAATATAGTGGGAGCCTTCTCTGTCATCCATCTCAATTGTAGAAGTTTGCATAAAAACTATAAGGTTAAAGAGTATTTGAGTCACTTACCAAAATTTTCTGTTATTGCTGTCTCAGAGGCGTGGTTGGGCAATAAAAATGATTCCTATGTGGAAATCGAGGGATATGAATAATTTACTTTAAATAGGAACAAGAAAAAGGGCGGTGGGGTTGCATTGTATGTGGATATAAACCTGAGATGTAAGTCATCTGACAAAAAGACAATTATTGATGGCGTTATGGAGTGTATCAGTGCTTAAATTGCTATTGAAGGAACTAAGCCCATCATTGTTAGTTGTTTGTATAGAACACCGGGAACCTGTCTAAATAGTTTTAATCAGGAAGTCGGTAGCTTTTTTGTAAATTTAAACAAGGTCCATAATGTATGTGGTGACTTTGACATTGACCTTCATAACCCACATGATAACTTACAAATATCTAATTTTATTACAACAATGTACGGTAATAACCTTCTCCCACTTATCCTTAAACCTACTCGAATTACAACTACAACTGCCACTTTGATCGACAATATATTCACTAATGAGATATCCAGACAAATTACAGCGGGATTACTAGTTAATGATATAAGTTACCATCTACCGGTATTTAGTGTTTTTCATCAAATAGTACATTATGCTCAAAATCCTGAAACGATTACACAGAAATTGGTTCGACATAGAACACCTGAGGCCCTGGCTGCAAACAAGGCAGATCTTTCTGCTCAGACGTGGGAAGAAGTTTTTTGTACTGAGGACCCCACTTAGCATAGATGCCTTCTTATCCAAAGTAACCAAACTCTATGATAAACACTGCCCATTGAAGCAATATATTACTGAAAATAAAATTAAAATAAAAAAGCCCTGGATAACATATGGCATAGTTAAGGCTTGTAAGAAGAAAAAATCATCTTTACAGAATATATTTAAAACAAAGAACTAAAAGTGCAGAAGAGAGATAAAAGATATATAAAAATAAATTAATAATTATAATACATGTGAATAAAAAAATTACTATCATAAATTATTAGAACAACACCAGAATAACACACGAGGTATGTGAAAAATATTAAATGGTGTCACGAACTCCTCCAGCTGACTCCATTTCCCAGCATCCTCGCCACCACTTCCCATCATTGCCGCCACTAACGTGTCCTGCCGACGTCATCACGCCGCCACTATAAACGGAAGTGCCGGCATTTCATTCATTACTCAGTCATCGTTTCTACCAGACTTTGTATCGAGTTCTCAGGCTTACCAGCCTTCAAACCTAACCCAAAGACTTATCCACTCTGTTTACTATTAGTAAGCCAGCTACCTTATCCTCCGGAACTGCTACTCAGTCTCGGCTCTCTTCCCGAGCGCTGTGCTGCCGTTCCCAGAACAAAGCTGCGTGCTCTGTCAAACCCAACGCCAGCCACTCCACGTCTGGGTCACACAGTTACGCCACAATCCATCTCCGCTACGCTTCAGCTCAGCCGTGAAACCTGACAAATGGTATAATTAGGAATGGAAAACAAGTCAATGCACTCCCAAGCTATTTCATTAAAGAAGATCATGAAATAACTGATATCAAGGAAATTGCTAATGCTTTCAATTGTTATTTTGTTGAGGCTGGACCATTATTAGCTGGTGCTATTAAAGCACCTATAAGAAAAATGAAAAAAAAAAATAAATTACAGAGTCCATATCTAATTGTAACCCCAGTTCGCTATTTTTAAGGGGTGTAGAAGACATTGAAATAATAAATATTGTCAATAAATTTGAAAACAAAAGTTCAACTGATTGCTGTAATTTAGATATGAGGTTACTAAAGGAAATTATCAATCACATTCACACCCCTTACATATATCTGCAATCTGTCATTCTGTTCTGGTGTTTTTCCAAGTAAAATGAAAACAGCAAAAGTAATTCCTATTTATAAAAATGGAAGTAAACACTTATTCATAAATTATAGACCTATTTTGCTTCTCTCACAATTTTCTAAAATTTTAGAAAAATCGTTTGTCACTAGACTTGATGATTTTGTAAAAAAAAAAATCAACTTATTGAATGAACAACTGTTTGGTTTCCCATCAAACAGATCCACTCTGATGGCAGTAATGGCCTTAATTGAAGATATTACAACTGCAGTAGAAGAAAATAAATATACCTTGGCTGTCTTCATTGACCTAAGTAAGGCCTTTGACATTATAGATCATACACTTCATCTTCAAAAGCTACAAAGATATGGTATTCTGTGGTCGGCATGAAACTGGACACTTTGGTGTCAGTGGCAGAGGAAAGGACACTAAAAAAACTGCTTGACATTATGGACGATGCTGGGCATCCTCTGCACACGGCCATAAACAAACAGAAGAGTCTGTTCAGTGAAAGGCTGCTTCTCCCCAAGATAAGAACTAACAGACTTAAAAACTCCTTTGTCCCACACGCCATCAGACTGTATAACTCCTCTCTGGAGGGGAGAGGGAGGAGAAACAGGAGGACAAAGGAGGGGGGGACACGGAAGCTGTAGTGACTCTTCACTTCACCTTCTATGCAAGTACCTTTGTCAAACAGTCAAATTGGTTTAATAGTCAACGGTGCTAAGGACTTTGATATCTGGAAGGTGCAATTCAATTGTATTTTTATCTTTATTTCTATTTTTTATTATAATATAACATTTTCTGACGCTCTGTAACTTCTGTCGGTGTTGTGCTGCTTTTTTTGGAAACCAAATTTCCCAAAGGAACTCACCCAAGGGATTAATAAAGTTCTATCTTATCTTATCTTATCTTATCTTATCTTATCTTATCTTATCTTATCTTATCTTATTCGTTGTACAGCTTATGCTTGGGTGGCAAGCTACCCTAGTGAAAGAGACCAGTATGTGCATATCAATAATGTTGATTCAAGAAAGGAGTTCATTTCTCATGGAGTCCCACAAGGGTCTATTTTGGGACCTAAATTACTCATAATGTATATTAATGATGTGTGTGCGGTTCTAGATAAAGAAAATGGTTTGTTGTATGCAGATGACACCAGCCTTTATTGCTCTGGTGACGACCTAGACAAGCTTGTTGATTTAGTTGAAAAAGAACAGGCAGTGTTAAAAGGATGGTTTGACAGGAATAAGCTTTCTATGAATGTGACCAAAACAAAGTACATTATATTTGGAAACAGGAAAATTAAAAAGAAATTATTATAAAAATAAATGGTATTGAAATTGAACAAGTACACACATATAATTTTTTTGGAATTACTATAGATGGAAAACTGAGTTGGAAGTCTCATATAGATGATATAAAGTTAAAAATATAAAAAAATACAGGACTTATGAGTAGAATGAGATTTGTTTTAGATATAAAATCCCTTCAGATACTCTATAACTCATTTATTTTACCATATCTGAGCTATGGTGTTGAAATATGGGGAAATAATTACAGAGCAAATATTTATCCTATATATTTACTTCAAAAAAGGTAGTTCAAATAATTTCCCATGCTAACTATTATGCACCAACAAATCCTATCTTTATCCATTTAGAAATTCTAAAATTTTACGATATTATTGACCTGCATTCACTCGTAGTATATCAGCCATATCAGGCTCATCTTCCACCTTATCTCCAAAGGATGTTTGAACAAAGGGAAGGAGGATATAGTCTAAGAGGAACTGGGATTTTAGAAAAAAAAAAAAAAAGAATATTAGAACCAACAAAAAAAAGATGTATCTCGGTAAGAGGAGTGAGTTTATGGAATAGCCTCGAGGATAGATTAAAAAATTCTTGCTCGTTGAAAATATTCAAAAAGAGTTTTAAAAATAACGCCTTACGTAATTACCAAGTACACCAAAATTAGTTTAGCCACACGTTAATACCTCTTGATTGATTTCAATAGATTTTATTTTATTCATGTTTATACCTCTTGATTGATTTTGTTGAAATTAGGATGATGCATGTAACTAATAACTGTATTGTTTACATGTTTATTTACTTTTGATATTCATGGCACTGTTGATTTTTTGTAATTAATTAATGGGTTTTGTAATGAATGAATGGGTAGGCTTAATTAAGTTTAACTTCAGCCTACACCTTTTCGTTCATAAATTATATCTAAAGAAACTGTTTAATTTATAAGAGGAAGTTGTACTTGTGATAATAATAATTATTATTTTTATTAGATAATTATTTTCCATCGTAACTCATCACCATCAGCGTGTGAATGTGTGGGTGAATGGATGAATATCATAGACAACAACACCGTTGACTCTCCCAGACCTCCGACCTTTCCACCCGATCTCCAGGGCTGAACCCGGCCACCTGATGGAGGAAACGGTTTCTGATTTGCGTTTGAGAAGTTGTTCTTCCAGAGCTCATGACCATAAGTGAGAGTTGGAACGCTGACCAACAGGAAACTTAAAATCTGATGTTTAAGCTCAGCTCACCACAACTCATGTTCTTTATTTCCTTCATTTACCTCTAAGGTCCCAGTGCAACAGACAAAAAGTGAAGAATAAACAAATCGCATTCCTGACCAAAGTCAAATATCATCTCCAAGAGAGGGAAACAAATGAAGGCTTGAGAAGGCCAGAAGGTCAATGTGTGGATTAGGATGTGCTTCAGTGACGGGTCATGTGTGTTCCAGCTGAGTGAATGGTGGCGTGACCAGAACGACCCGTAAACAAACAACCACGCTTGATTAATGGCAGGTCAGGACCGCTTTTATCAGCATCCCTCCACACGGCACACACACACACACACACACACACACACACACACACTCATGTAAGCACAAAGAAGTGCATCATATCAAACACACAGTTACACACAAACGAGCAACAATCTCTCCAACACACACTCCCGTACAAAGAAAGAGTAAATAAACACATGTCGATGTTTGTGGGATGTTCATCAAGTGTTTTTCATGTGCTGTGTGTGTGTGTGTGTGTGTGTGTGTGTGTGTGTGGTGCTGGCGCCTGGATTTTTACACGGTAAAATGCCATCATTTATATTCATACCCTGCCTGAGGAAAAAGAGAGCAGCACACTTTGTATTCGACACTAATGCACATAAGACACGGGCCCATTTTATAAGTAATGATTCATGCTTCAGGCTTCTGGTTCTCCTGCTGAGGTTCTGTGGTTCTTCTCACGGGTTTCACAGCCAATTTTTTTTAAAAACACAATATTATAATAATTAACTATCAACCCCATTCCTGTTTGCATGTTTATTTCAACAAAACCAGTTCCTGCAACAAAGAAATGGGAGAAAAGCACTTTCACTTGGTAAACCTGTTTATGATGCTGCCTCTCGTTATTTTCGCACCCTGCAGTAAAACACTGAGTTCAGCTCGAGATGGGGTGATGAGAGGTTTAGAGATACTTTGTACGACAAAGACCAAATTTACCCAGTTACTTAGGGGGAGAAGCCCCGCCCCCTTCTAGAACTCAAACGTTATAGCAGCAACATCCTTCAGAGTTTCAGGAAGCTGGACTGAACTGGTCGTCTGATGTCGTTGGTGGTTTTTACACAATCCGTGTCTTCTCGTATCCGTTTTTATTTCATCTGACAGCTGATGATGTCACACCAAATTAAATTTTCAAAAATTGTCAAATCAAAAAAATTCCTATTCAAGTTTTCCATGCAAATCCAAGTTGTCCATGTATGCGAGGCTGCGTCCACCTGCTGTGTGTCTTTGGGACAGATGGTGTCCTCTCAGGTCCCACCAGAGTCCAGTGTGTCCCCTGTCCAGGCTTCTATGTGCTTCAGTTATAATTTAGCTCAATAAAACAGGAATGTTTTCCCTGTGTGACTCGCAGTGCTGTTACCACAGCGACCCCAATGATCCACTGGCAGCAGCTTTAACATTTCTGTTTCGTCACACATTTTTTAACATCAGATTAGGATGCGCAGCTGTAGCTGTGATGACTCATTAAACCATTTCTGATGTTCTGTGGTTGGATCTGCAGCTGCAGATATTTTATTCTTAACAAAGTTTAGCCACGTTCCAGGAAATTCACGGCCGGACTAAATGTGTGGGTTGGATTATAAAATATCCCTCTGAGGCCCGAGTATCTCTTTGGTGTTTGTCCCAATTATTCAGAGAAATTTTATTCGGTGTTAATTGGAAGTGCAGCTGTGTAGCAATAATTCAGTCTTCACTGAAACTCCCAATTAGCAAATGTTCTTATTTATTTATGACTAAAGAACTCTGTCTTTAATACAACTTTCACTTTTATTAAGCAAAAACACAAAGTTGTTCGTATTGTTCGCCAGACTAGATGACATCAGCTGTTTATCAAATCCAACACCAGACTGGACTCAGCTTTAGCTCTCTGGTTTCCTTCGTTTCAGACAGAAGCTCGTTGTTATGTTTATTGTAGCTGTAGCTGCTTCTGCAGAAACACAAAGCATGACACAAATATTACTAATTAAGAAACCTGGAAGTGGCTTTTAATTAATAATAATATTACAAGCATGAAGACACCCTCAAATCTGAACCTAAAGAAACAAAAACTAGAAAGTTGATAGAGAATTTACCTTTAAAGTTATTCAGATTTTGCTTTAATGAAAATGATTTTACTGACAGGAGTAAATATTTCTGACCTGAGGTTAGAGACGTACGTATTTTAACATAAACTCTTTCTGTCTGGCCACCAAACTTTAATGTGTGAATCAGTGAACGTTATAATCTTTTACTTTATATTTTATATTTAAATACGTCAAATGTCCCATCTGTTTACTACAGAAGTGTATTACTAAGGATCATTATCTCGTAATAAGAAATGTTCTGTTAAAACGTGACATAAATACGATTTCAAGGGAAAGTTTCTCATAATAACGTGTTTCGTGACTCGTAATAATGAGAAAGCCCTACAGGGTGAAACGCCGACATCTCGCCAGATGTTTGAATCGCCTCCACAGTGAGAACTAGGCCTTTTTCGAGCAGCGCCTCGCCTGGAAAACAGACGAGAGCAGACGGACGCAGCAGGGGGCGTGGCTGAAAGCCGGCGTTTAAGTCGGACAGATTTCCCTTCATGTGTAGCTCGCGGGTGACGATGGATGAATATATCGCGTCAGAGTTCACACTTGTTTATTTTTTTATTTTAATTCTGGTGCCTGTTAGCAACCGAAACCCATCCTCACGTGCTTGTGGATATCATATATTGTAAATGGAGACATGATTGTAATAATAAGTAAAGGTTATCAGCTGTAGTGCTTACAGGAAACGTGACAAAAGAACACAACACATTTCTCTTTATGGCCCATATAGTTGTCATCATCAACGTTACATGATTTACAGAATACATGTGACCAAGTAACATTTTGCATTCTTCCACCGGATGTTTGGATCAAAATGTGAACCAATCACATCTTAGATCAGGTGAGACCCAGGCGGTTCCCATCATCCTCTAGGTTTTGCAGCCGGTGGAGAGCAACTGCAGCGCCTTGCTCCAAAATCTGCGTCCGCCTTAATCTCACGAGGTTATCGTTGTCTACGTATGCATGACGTCAGAGCAAGTTGGCGTCAAGTCGGACACAAATCTAACCGGCATGCTCTGCTCGCCGATCACCGCTGATCTAATCTGCGCAGAACTGGCTCATCTCGAACACGGCCCTTCTTTGTGTGTTTTTAAGAAACAGTAATAAGTCAGGAGATCATAATCCTCCACACTTTCGCCAGGTCGTCCTCCATTTTGAAAACAATGGAGAAAACAGCCTGAGCCCTCGCAATGTCTGGTCCAAGCTAAATTGTGGTACCTCCGCTTTGAGGTGCAGCTTTCAAAGTAAAAGCTGACATCCTGTTTGTGCTTTTCACGTTCACAGACGATATGCATGAAATATCCTGATGTGATGCTAGTATGTTCTCTCGTGGGAAGTCTGTGGGCGTTTTAATGTTTGCCTACAGTTAAACACAACCTCTCGGTATGGAGAGCTGTCATCCTGTTGCCTTGGCAACGGGGTGTGCATGGCGCAGCCGGCAGAAAAGAGAGCTAGCGAGCGTAACTAGTTGATTTAAGCACCGTTATTTGGTGTTTTTCTCCCAGTTGTTGTGACGCTGCTGCACTTCCTAAAGGTTTAACATCAAGAACTGGAATAGCTGCCTCCTTCATTCTGAACAGAACTCCAAAACGTATAACCGCCATTTTACCGTTATAATCGTTCTCATTATCATGAGTTATTAAAAGCATCGTTTCGAGAAACGTTCTCAAAATGAGATTCATATCACATTTTAACAAGAAAATTTCTGGTTAAAACGCAATACTCTCTTGTTATTACCAGATACTCTTTTATTTTCCCCGTACTGACGGTAATGCCCCACTGTAGTTTACAGAGGAGACAGGGCTGAAACTCTTACTGCAGCCGGCCACTAGGGGGCTTTTTCCCATCTGCTGGGTCTTTATGTAGATTTCTTTACATTTTTCATAAAAAAAAACTGCTCTCCCGCTCTTTAGGTGATCAAGCACGAACCACTCAGTCAGTTTCAGATGTTTAATATTTTTAGTATAAAGTTTCTGTTGTATTGGATATGGCCGGGTACAGAGGTGATGAAGTGTACCAACTTACAGATTTAGACTTTGTTTTGACATGTTGAAAAATAAAGATGTTTAAAGTGGAAATGCATAAAACAAATTAAAACTAGATTTTTAAAGTATTTTAACCCAACTGTCGGTGTGTAATAGTGAATTATATGCATTTAACTGGTGAGGAGCTTTGTCTGGGCCTTGTAGAGTTTAACAGATTCATCTGACATCAAACAAACCCACTCTGGTATTTCTACAGCGTTTGTGACAGGATGAAGTGTGTCGTGTGAGTGCTGCGCCTCCTCCTCCTACCCGCTGGTGCATTCAGGAGGTCGGGTTGCTACAGAAGAATGGGTACATATTTACAGAAGTGATCTGTGTGGCAGCTCTATCATGATCCGATCAGCCGGAGAGGCTCGTCATCCTCCTGAGCAGGTGACCTTTCCGCAAGATTGACAGTGAAATGGGAAGAGACAGAAAGACGAGAGGATGCTGGTAGAACTAAACGATGCTGACATTTGTACGCCGCTGCGTGTTGACCTGCTGGGATCTAATCATCTACCCAAATATTATTGGGAAGGGTTGACAGCTGGAACCCTCTCCCGACCCCCGCTTGGTAAAATTCTGCTTCAAGTGGGAAAATGTATGTTTTCTCCAGTTAAATTTTGCAGTCACATGCTTTTAATTACAGAATAAAATAAGGGTCAGAGTTTAGGAGTTAAGGCTTGGCGCTCAGAGATTCAGGAACAGTTCGGAATAGAGCTGCAGCTGATTTTCCATCAGCAAGGCCAAGGGATTCACGGAGTAGTGTGTCCACACTCCAGTGCTGGTTGATACTCTCACCTGGGTAGCTTCCAGCCTCGTCCTGAACTCAAGTAAAATTCTGCACTCGTGTCCTGTTTTAAACTGCCTGTCCTGCCTACAGATCAACCACCGGATCCCTGCCTGAGTTTCTGCTTCCCTGGAGTGTGTATTTCACATTGTCACTCATTTCCCCTGGCCACCTGCTCTCCACCGTCCACCGGCCCTGGGTACCCGTCAGCCACATCACTCCTGCCTCATCCCACTCGACCATCGACCAGACCTGATCTACCCTCTCCTCACATCCATCCTCGGTTCCGGGCCGGCTCAGTAAGATTCCCCTTCCCTCTGTCCCTCTGTCATCATCTGATTCGCTCGTTCTTGGTTTTAACCCCGTGTATTCTCTGTTTTTAGACTCCGGCCCGGTTCCCGTTTTGTTGAAGTTGCGCCCTTAGTTCCCGTTTGTTTTTCCAGCACCCGTTTGGTGCTGCATCCTCAGTTTATTTATTTTCACTTTAATAAAAACATTATTCTTATTTCTTGCCTCCTGCCTGTTGTGATTCTTTCATGCGGGACAGGAAGCTTCCTGCGATCATATCAGTTGGTGGAATCATAGCATGAAAATCAAAAGTATCATATTTGAACATTTGCAGTGAACAAGAAAAAGAAATTATTTTTAGGTAAAATCTGCTGGTTTTTTATATATAATCTTAATATTCATGGTGAAATTAACAATAACAATTACAATATTGAATATATTTTGCAGTTTTAAACTAAGATTTCAGTGGGAAATGGAGGAGGACGTTTTTGTGGCAGCCAATCCCGCCATCAGTGATGATGATGATGATGATGATGATGAAGGAAAGGAAAATTACATTTAGGCAGATCCTCAAACATATAATATTATAAAATATCCTAATCTATATTTGATCAGAAATTATGTAAATTGTACAATACCTTTGAAAAACATTCTACAGTAATATGTCTTATAAAAATGAACTATATTATTTTAAATGTGTGATATTTAGTATTTGTCTAAAGTGATATGTTTGAAAATTATAGATTATCTTGTCTTCTAATTATCTATAATATTCAAAACTAATGTTTAATTAACAATGTCATGTTGTTTTATTTTGGGGTTTCTTTTACCAGAGCATGGCCAACGCCCATTTTTGGTCACTTCTGACTTTCTGCATGAAAACAAATATTTTTGAAAATTGTAACAACAGAAACACACTTTGGTTATTTACCACAATAACGTCCTGGGTCAATGAGTGCCCTATAAAAGGTTAAGCATTAGATAAAACAACTGTAATTATAATAGAGGGTAAATTTGGTTAAGTAAATTGCATGAAAAGCTATTTATATTATTACCACTACTTGTGACCAATAAGCGGTGATACTCTATTTAACTAGAATATTACCTGCTTGGTCTTATTGTTTTAGTCAGAAGATTCTAGGATAATTTTATTCATTAAGGGATCGTACACACTTCGCTCTGATTCAAGAAACAGTCAGGTTTATAAACAAAGTAAGAATTTATTTTACAAACACTTAAGACTTGACAAATGGTTTAAACTATTATTTACTGTGAGTAGATGCAAACTAAAGGATAGTCTGGAACCTATGAGTGAATATAATGTATTCAGAATCTCCGCTCTCAGAGCTGAGTTCTGGATATAAAAGAATTTGGTTTGCGTTAAGCTATAAGTTGTTATTATCAAAACCACATGCAGACGCTATCTCGCTGTGCTCTACCTCACCCGTTTGGATCTGAGATGTCCAGGAGCCAATGACCCCACTGCACCTGGTTCGTAGAGAAAACTCAATGCGACCAAATCAGTCCTCAGATGTCTCCGGGTCACAACGATAGATGAAACCGAGCGACTTAAGAATAACTCTGAAGGAGTTTTGAGTCAGCTTTGTTCTGCAGGAAACTATCTTGTTGTTTCAGCTTCGCAGGTGTGAAAAAGGTTTAAGGTTTTGACAACGTGTCAAAATCCTTGTGGTTAGAGAGGTTATGCAAAAGATGGCCGGTCTGCTCGCTCTCGAACTGGAGAGGAACCAGAGTGGACTGGTTTTACATATTGATGTTATCACTGAATAGCCAACCACAGTTTGACAAGTTGAGGATATTACCCAGCATCTCAGAGACACACCCTCTCCGATGGAGACTCCGAATCTAGGCAAAAGTTAACTTATGTGTCATGCATTAACTTAACCTTACTTGTCAGTGCAAATGTTATGACCTCGTCAAGTAAACATACTAATCATATGTCATTGAACACAAATCGATGAAACATTTCATTATTTATAATTAGCAATAACAAAAGTTCATTCAGTGATTATTTTTAATTATAAAATCTTTTTTTCTTCTTCATCTGGGAATAAAGGAGTTTATTTCTCTGTGATGGACCTTGGAGGAGGAAACTGTTATTGTTTATTTCTTAATTATCTCTGCAGTCCAGCTGGTGTGACAACCATTAGTAAAAATGTTATTGTTGATCTTACAACAACAAGTCGACACCTGGAAATGATTATCCTAAGTGTTGTTTATTATAATTTAATCAGGCAAAGGTCCCCTATTTGTTTGAATGGCGGAAGGCGGGGCTTAAATTTATACTGCAGTCAACCACTAGGGGCTTTAGTATAAACTTTAACTAAAATTCATCTTTTCAGTCTCTATCTGATCTACTTTTTATCGGGAATTAAAAATCCACAAATAAAAGGTCAAAATGCTGCTTTCCTTGTCTCACTTTTATTTGTTTGGACCGTATGAATCTGAGCCATCATGGCTTCCACCTGTTCTCTCAGACCAAATTATCACATCTGATGTGACAGAAGGGCTCCTTTTACCCAAGAGCTTCATGCTTCCTACTCTCTGATAAATCTCTCAAAAACAGCATCAAATTATCAACACGTCCATGACTAAAAGACCTAAAGTTAGCTTATGAGAGAAAGTCAGCTGTTACTGGTGGGTTTAAGCTAATATTTGTCTGTTTGATCATGTAAAAGTAAAGTTCTGCTTCAGACATTGTTCTGTTGCTGAAACTGTGGAAGTTCCTTCATATGGAGGGGAAGAAACACATTAAAATCATTATTTATTTATTTACGAGCTGACTGCTCTGATTATCGTCAAAAAATCTGCTGGAATTCTGTAGCAATTAATGTTAAATAATCACTATTAAAGTAGAAACTTAAGATAACAGTAGAGGTCATGTAAAGGTCACGTGGCCTGGTTTAATGATAAAGCAGGTGTGGTAGACGCTTGGGTTATTTCCTAAATCTCCGGAATAAACAAACCAACAGCTGATAATAGAAAAACATAAAACCCAGAAGATTGTTTCTCTACACTCAGTCATACAAACAAATTTACACACTTAAACGTTTCACATCAGTGGGGTCACACCTCCAACCCTGGGGATAGTTTAGTCAGGATGAGGTGTGTTCCTGTGTTAAAGTTCCTATCTAAGTCATTTTAGCTTCTAGAGAAACGGTTCCTATCAAGGCTAAGCTAACAGCTAGTCTATTAGCGCCTCTTCTCTACTTTTATAGCAAAGTCTATGTTTAAGTACTAGATATGAATGCTTGGGTAATCAGTTACAATTATAATCATTTATCCTTTGAATAAATGTTCTTCTTCTGCACCTTCTGCGCTGTATTTGCTCACCCTTTAACTGTGTTTCCTTTAGATTTTTTAATAGTATTTTCTTTCACGTTGATTTTAATGTTCTTGAGGGAAGCACATTGAATTGCTTCTGTGTATGAAATGTGCTATAAATAAAGCTGCCTTGCCTAAAGATACTTTGTTTTTTGCACTTTCATAAAAAAAAACTGTGAAATTTAGGAGCTGTTTTAACGGTCAGCCTAGCTGTTTGCTCATCAGTCCTGTTGGATCCAAACTAGCTTGTTAGCCTCAACGTCACATCAGCTGATCCAGGTACACTCAGTTTTAAAACAGTACAAAATAAAACATAAATGGAGTGATGAACTGGTGAGTCATGGGTGAGTTCATGAATCAGTGGCGGCTGGTGAAAAATATTTTTAGTGGGGCTGTGCTTTTTTTTTTTTTAAACAAACTTGTGCTTTCTGAGCTTTGTGCACAACTTCACTATTTCCTGAATTAAGCACAGCTCTTTTATTTCCTGTCTTACATTATTGGACAAAGGGATTAATCCACGTGTGTCTGACTATTGGCACACTGCCTTGCGGACCAAGGTTGAAAAATACTGCATTAAATTGCACATAAAATAACATGATCATATATTGACCATAAATGGTCCACATCCACATTACTGTTTGTGAAACTAACATACTGGAGAATTTCATCACAATAATATTAAATAAACAAGTATGTACCTGATCTTTTGCATACTGTTGGTGAAGCTCTGGATGACCCCTGTGATGGAGACAGAGTCAATGTTCCTCTTCTGCAGCTGGTTGAACAGCATGTCCACATGTTGCATGATCTTGTGACACAATGCCAGCAGAAAGCCGAAATCTTCTTCCTCCATCATTCTCACAAAGCCTCCTGCCTCTCTCTCAGTGACCGGATCAAAGTCATCCGAGTCTCTGATCATCTGGAAAAATCTGAGTAGGTCATCCTTGTGCTCATACACTGTGTTGACATCTCTCTCTTGGACAAAATGTGCCGGTTCTGATCCACTTCTTCATTGTGTTTCTTCTCTGCAAGCCTGCGTTCCTCGTCTCTAGCTGCATGGCAACGTTAGCTCTGCCTAGCATAGCTAGCTTCACCGTGTTGTCCATGTGTGCCCGGGATGACTCATGTTTCTTCACCTTCTCAGAAAAATGTTTCATGTCCGTAACTCCTGACTCAATACATGCCTCATCTGTCGCAGTCGTTTTGAATAACAAACACGGAAAGCAAAATAATGCATTAGCGTGATTGCATCCAGCTAGCCAAGCCTTCCCAGAAGCCTGGTGTGTACAGTTTACCTCTCTCCTCCTCCTGCTGGCTTATCTTTACATCGGGCTGATCTGGTCCAAGCTCTTTGACATTAAGTTTTTCCACCATAGTTCTCCTCTCGAACGGATAGTGGAGAAGAGACCGAACTGAATTCAGTGGCTGCTGAGATCCGGTATCCATGCTGGTTGTATCACTGGTGTCCATCTGCGTCACGACCATGACCGTCACGACCAAAAACGTGCTGGAGTAGTCGAGACTCTCTGAGTTCTACCGAACACCAACGAAGCCTTGGGCAGTAGCTCTATCGCCCATCATGCTTCTGAAACAACGTCGACACTGATTGGATACATTCCCATTCTTACCATTTGATTTTCTTGTCAGCAATTGGCGGACTGCTTTCGTGCTGTTTGGGCGATTGAAACACAGCCCACAGCCTTTCTGTCGGCTCCACAGCTCGGCAGAGAGCTTCTGACCAATATATATATATATATATATATATATATATATATATATATATATATATATATATACAGGAGGACTTGTGAAGTTTGCGGATGCCTCAACAGCTTCCTGTTTCTCTGCCTTCCAACATAAAGCGCTCCAGCTGCTGTGCATGAAACATCAGAGCTGGAAATTCCTCTCACCCTAAAGGAAGCAATGCAAATGATCGTAGTTGAGCTTAATGTCTTGATGAATATGCAGAAGTTGGTATTTTAAAACAAATGCTTGAGCTGCATCAGCGGTGGAAGAGCAGCTCATCAGCATGCAGCTCGTCATCCTACTTACCTTTCCACCTCCTTTCCACTTTGCTGCCTTCAGACTGAGATGACTTGTTGAGCCTGACATTAACAATTACGGCACAAGTACTTCTAATTTTTCATCATTTTATTCACTTGCTTTGGAAAGACCCGTCGTCTTAAAGACTAGCGCGCCCCGGCGGACTGACAGACTGACCTTCGCTTCTGCAGATAATGAGTGAAAACCAAGTAAACAGCTTTCTGCTTACCTCGCCTCCCAAAGAGACTTACTTTGGTTTGAGCTGAGGGAGGAAGAGGAGGAGGAGGAGGGTAACACCTCGCCATAGCTCTGCTCATTATTGTGGACACATGGGGGGGGGGGGGTACCGAGGAGAGACGTACGAGGAGGGGAGGGGGTCAGAGACCGGCATGTTTCAGTGCAGACTCCTCATTTTTCCCTGTGCCTTGCTCTTCCCACTTAGCAGAGATTTAAGGAGATGAGATCTCTGAAAGTGGAAGAATTATGTGAAGCTTTGCTCCGGAGTTAGGCTGAGCTGCTGGAGCTTTACTCTGAGCAAACATGCTGAGGTGAGCCGGCAGGACACAGCTCACCTGGGGAGATGGAAATCTGCGACAGAGGGCCCATCTCGCCGAGAGCTGTCATATCTGTTTACTGCTTAGTGCGGCGGTGGGTGGCTGGGGACGCCCGGGATTGGACCGGTGCCACGGTGGATCTGTCTCACTGCTGTTTTCCTCCCAAATAATTACAAAGAAATAAGCTGAGGAGAGTTTAGACAGAGAGATAATAGGTCTCACTCAAATCCCAGGTGTCCCAGGCCTTCCTGATCCAAAACCATTGAATTAACTCCTTTTAAATTCCTTTTATGCATCCGTCTCTTCAGGCAGTTTGTCCTCCAAAATATTCAGCTGAAATTGAGTCATGAATGTTACGTCCCCGACAGGAGATGTTAAAATAAGAAGGAGGGGGTAATATAAGAAACACGACAGTGGAGTTAAAATGGTTTTAATTGTTGTAAAAGGTTCTAAAAACAAGAGCAAATAGATGGCGAGCATTATTAAAATAATGCTAAACAAAAAATTCACCTCAAGGTTAACAGTTAAAAGACAACTTAACTATATAAAACACCTGGTTAAAACTTTCTTAAAAGTTTTACCTAAACTAAAGGTGTTTTAAAACCACAACGAAGTTGATAAAAGTCTAAAAACTAAAGCAGAGTTAACCTCCTCAGCAGCCTGGAAGAGAGGCGGAGGAGGGGCGGTGTCGGGCTAATCACCAGGGCTGGCTGATCCTGGCTCCTGCATCTCACTGGCCTGGCTGGTAGCCGTAAAACCCCCACACAAAAGAAAGAAAAAGGATAAAAGTTAGTAAAACACACAATACCAACTTTTAAAATTCTCTCTTTAAAAGTAACAATAACATTAAAAGCAAGAGAGCCCCCGATAAAAACAACAAAAACAGGCTATCTGAAATCCTAGTCGTCATGCGCATCGCAGGCGGGCAGATTAAGCCCATGTGCATATGCACATCCAAACCAGCAAAGAGAGAGAGGGAGTGGGGGGGGGGGGTTATCCCCTGCTCTTCCTGGGGTGCTCCCGAGAAGGTGAAAAGATCACCAACACTAGCCCGCTGAACGCAACACTAAAACCAACCAGGTCCCTCCCTAAAGAGGGAGGGCCTCTGAGCCTGCCTGCAGGGGTCATCTCTGGATCCAAAGTTCCTCTCCTCATCATCCTGTGCTGGATCAGGCTCGTAGACTCTGAGAGCCCATCCAGCAGTGGATCCTTCGGCGGGGCGGGGCCTCCAGAAGCACCCGCCAGTCATCCACGAAGCCACCTGTTGCTTAAAACCTTAAAACATATAAAACACCATTAAAATACCACCACCAAGGGATTGTACATTCCTTCACGGTCTGCTGTAGTTAAAAAAAATAATCCCGGACAAGCCCCCATTTATGTTACGTCCCCCGACAGGAGATGTTAAAATACGAAGGAGGGGGTAACATAAGAAATACGACAGTGGAGTTGAAATGGTTTTAATTGTTGTAAAAGGTTCTAAAAACAAGTGCAAACAGATGGTGAGCATTATTAAAAGAATGCAAAACAAAAAAATCACTGTAAGGTTAACAGTTAAGACAACTTATCAACTATATAAAAAACCTGGTTAAAACTTCCTTAAAAGTTTTACCTAAACTGAAGGTGTTTTAAAACCACAACGAAGTTGATAAAAGTCTAAAATCTAAAGCAGAGTTAACCTTAAAACAGAGTCAACTAAGTTTGACATAAACCCAAAGATCCCTATGGATCACTCGGAGTTAAAACTTTAAAAGTTAAAACTCATCACAAACGAAGGGTTGAAACCAAAGCAAGGCCTGGAGGACAGCAGAAGCCCTGCACTGCTGCCTCCCAGACTGCTGAAGGCACAGCCTTTTTATCCAGGTGTTGGTCATCAGGAGGATTCAGATCAGCTGTGCTCCTCAGCAGCCTGGAAGAGAGGAGGAGGAGGGGCGGTGTCAGGCTGATCATCAGGGCTGGGTGATCTTGGCTCCTGCATCTCACTGGCCAGGCTGGTAGCCGTAACAATGAAAATCCACCGAGCTTTTGTTTCTGGCTGAATTCAGTAAACCAAATGGAAAATTACTGAGGTTGCAGCAGGTCTGAAGTTGGTGAAGTAGAGTTTAAATCTTAAAAGTGTGTCATGGAAGAGTGACATCCTGTGGTTACAGTTGGGTACTGCAGCCCATTTTCCAAACACACCAGTGACTTTCTCACTCCTGTGTTGTGAGTTTCATGACAGCAACAGATCAGAAGGCTCTAGTTGATCATGGAAGTGAATAATATCGAGTTGTTGGAAATCATTAAACGTAGCTTGAGATATTTTAGAGCCAACTATTTGCTTCTATTTCACCATTATAGTATTTTTTGCTCCTTGTTAGCCTCAGGCCTGTTTCACGCGATATTAGAGTAAAACAAAAGGATGCCGTGGCTTCTCAGCGGTGTCCAAAAAGTAACTTCAGGGTTGCTCCTGTTTACTGTCGTTGGTTCTTTACCATAGTTGCAGTGTTTTGCCGTCTGATGTCAAATCACAAATGTAGACGCGACAGCGCCAGATCTGTGCACACAGATTGTGAACAGTAACTATGTCCCTCTTGAGAAGGAAATCGGTTTCAATGTAACCAGGGATTAAAATACGGGGGAGCTAAGGGAAGCCCAACTCCCCCCACTCTCAGGAGGCTCTGATGGGGAGCTCCCCTAAAGCCCGTGTCTAATTCAAACCTTGAATTTAACCTTGAATCCAACTTGACTGAGACGTTAGACTATATTGTGATTATTTCACTGTTGTGATTAGAATTCTTACAAATTCTTTTTTGTGGATGTTTTTGTTTAAATAGCAGCAGGTGAAGTAAACTGGTTTAAAACGGTAGAAAGATAACAGAAATGATCGTGTTTCTTAGGTTTTAGGCAAACATGATGCCTATCAGGAGCCACAGGCTCCCGAGGACTCGTCTGGAGGACATCCTAACTGACAGATGCACAGTAAGGAACATAAAGTCACTTCTCAGCCTCTGTCTTCAGGCAGAAGGTTGAACACCTCAACGGCATTTCTACAACATGGAAAAAGACACTTAGAAATGCTAATTTAATGACTGAAAATGAAGATTCTTCATAGATGTGAGACATCGAAGGTTTGGGTTCTTCAGTCTGAATGACAGAACAGCATCAGACTCCCTGGTCCTGATGGGTGTGGTCTAGTTTCTGATAAATGAAAGTATGTTTGTTATCAGGGTCTGGGCGTTAACCTAGTTACCAGGTAACATAACGAAGGAAACATTCTGTTGTTTGAATCCTGAATCGTTGTTTCTGCTTTGTTGCTTTTCTCTGATTATTTTATTCTTAGTGTCCTCCTTATTGTCACCTAGTTCCCTTCAGCTCCTCGCTTCCTTCAGCCCGACCCACCTGCATCACACCTGTCCCTGTATACTCCTTTGCTTCCTCAGACCGGGGTTGTTCATGGTTCTAGCTTTATAAATGCTTCTGCTCACCTGCATCCTGGATCCTAGAACCATCACTCTGATGAGTAAACATGTCTCCTTTTGGGGGCGTTACTACTAACGGTGAGTTTCACACGTGGCCCCGTTTTGATTTCATCTAGAATAACTTCTGATCTTCATAACTAAATTAAAGATGTATAATTTAGTACCTCTCCGCTTCTGTGTAGCATTATCTACATTTAAAATGTCTACGATCCTCCTACGACTCTTAAGACTCGTGAAAAAGGCATGACTGTCGACCACATTCAGGCTCTGCTGCAGACTTTAACATACAGGTCCACCTGCTTAATGTTGAGGTTTCCACCTGGTGAATAATTTACAGCCTCCATGTTGCTCTGCTGCAGTAATCACTGAGACAAAAACAGACTAAAGGAAAAGGCTGTTTTACAAGAGAGTCACAGAGTTTTACAAGTTCTAGGGACTCTTTCTTTTCTCTTCCTGCTGCGTGAAAATCATTTCAAGACTAATTTTATCAAAGATGTTGGAGTTGCCACAACATACGGAACATTTTTGAGAAAAAAAGTACTTTGGCATGAGTTTGAGCTCAATTGTGAACAAAATACAAACAAACTAGGGATGTCTCGATCTGATCACATGATCGGTAATCGGCTTCGATCACGTGGTTTCAGACTGATCGGGACTTGGGCGTTACTTCCCGATCCAAGCCCCGATCCGGAGTTGGATACTGGGTTCAAATTACAGGAGAGCAACTTGGTTCTCCTTAAAGGTTGTCAGGCTCCCCTGATGCCCTTAACTTACACACCCAGAAGGAGCACAAAGAGATCCAGTTTCCACCCATTTTATATTATTTACATGGACTCAGCGTAGTTCTTTTGGGCAGAGATGCAGAGCGGCAGGCAGACCGCTCTGCACTCGGCCACAGTAACATTTTCTAAGTTTCTAAGTGGCGTCACCAAAATATATATAATTAACACACAGCCATTTGTGTTCGTTCATTTTCTCTGTGGTAAGTTCTGTCTGTATTTGAGCATGACGTGTGGACGCGCTTGCGCCGCAGCGCTCATCACTGGTGCAGCCGGGCAGCGCGGCGCACACTCCACTTTTTTTGCGGTCAATAGATCCATTTGATCTGCTGGTTAAAAAGTTACTTGTAAGGTGAAAAAGAAGGAAGCAGGCAGGAGTTTTTCTGGAGGACTGGGAGATGCAGGAAGATCAGAGACAGACAGGACAGGAAGACAGGAAAATAAAAACAAAAATAAACAAACAACAAAGTTCTTACAAAAGAAAATGTAGGTAGATTGATCCCACTACACGTTTGTACCTGTATAAAGCAATAATCTATCAGCATGTTGTATTATATAGTTGATATACAATTCAGATCATCTTCAAAACTCCGTCCATGCCCAGGGACGTATCTAAGCATTTTGGGGGCCGATTGTTCAAGCTACCTCACAGAAGTGATCTGTTGTTAAACATTAAAATAAAAATGTAATTTAATAAAAAATAAGGAACATTCTGGAACTGTTTCTTCCTTTTCTTAATTTTTTTTTATGTATCGAAAGTGTATCGAATCGGGACTCGGTATCGGCAGATTCTCTAAATCAAATGACTCGGACTCGAGGGCAAAGAAACCTGATCGGGACATCCCTAAAACAAAATGAGACATAATTCAAAAACTCAAGAGGAAACAAGAAAATTTGGCATAAATGTCATATTTCCAGATGTGAATTAAATGCTTTGGGTACATATTTGTTTTTAGTCTTCCTAAAATTTACATTTTTCCATCTCAAACAATCAACCCACTGATATCTGTCTGTCTGTCCGTCCGTCCATGTGTGTGTGTGTGTGTGTGTGTGTGTGTTTTAGGGTCTTAAGGGAGTTTTGGAGCCTTTAAAAAGATTTTAAAGCAGCTATAGAAAATTTGGAAAACAAATTACCTTCCAGACTTTTCCATGCCTTTGAACGCATTCACTGCCAATGCATGATTTCACTAGCCTGGCAAGCCAGACTAAATAAATGTATTATTTAGTCTGGCAACGCTCCATTGACGGCTCTCGGTTGTGGGGCGGGTTCTACCGTTGTCTTTCAAATGATCTCCGCATTCCACTGGACAATGAATGTGACATACTCTTGTTTCACTCTGTTGCATCATCCCACCCACCAGGCATATAGAGTGCCCTGATTGGCCCACAAAGCGGATAAAGCTCTGTGTTTTGTTCACTAAGCAGATAGAGCACTATGATTGGCCCACCATTATGGACCAATCACAGCTCTTTATGTGTTTGAAACCCCTCTAGAGAGTTGTGATTGGCTAGCCAGAGTCCTGGTAGGAGCTGCTGAGGTTCCAATGGAGCATGCCTAGACCAAACTTTGCAAAGCAAGAATTTGGTCTAGTTCACTAGGCTATGATTTCACTGTTTCGACGTCGGAACGAGCCCCAACGCTGAGATAACAAACATCTCAACTCTGAAGCCGATCTTCATCCATATACGTCACACGTCACGTGATCAGGAAGCAGAAAATCCATGTGTTAGGAGATCGTTTTGGGCCGCTGCTCTAAAAAAAGTTAGGCGTGAACCGGAAAAGCGGAATTACATTAAAATCCTAGCTTGTTCTGTAGATTCATTACAACAGCTTTAATTGGGGAAAGTGTTGTTGACATTTTCAACTTTGTAAATTCAGCTCAGTCAGTGGATGCTGCTGTTCCAAAGATGACGCTCATGGCCAACCCTGAATGTTTTTATGGAGCTAAACAAACACAAAGCTGCTAATCCGTTATTTCTTCTGTTTCACCTCCCGAAAAGAGTTGATAAACAGCCCTCAGCTCAAAGCATGCTGGGAAATGCACCCTACGTACCGGCTGCACAGATGCGGCGGCATCACACTTTTAATTCTCAGTTTCTCCTCTCTTCCAGCCAGCTTAGAAATGATTGACAGCTGCAATCACAGTGGCACGGCCTAAATGCTGTTTGCTGAAATTAAACTGAGATGGTATATAATGCCACATGTCCCGTTTAAGCTGCCACCGCCTCTGGGGAGTTGCATGGATGAAAAAAAAGAGGTTTTTACTCATGCTTCTTTAATGGTAAAGCGTGCAATCTCTGCAGAAAGTACCCGTGCCCTTGCCTCATATCAGATTAAATTGTCCATCTAATTGAGCCAACTTGGGCTCTCTTTAAAGGAAGAAGAATCAGCACTTTGGGATGCAAACACATAATGGCAGACTGGAGAAGGAAGAAAGATGATGCACTAAAGCCGAGGCAGTGATGGGTGCGTGCAGAAGAGATCTTCTCCTCCTGCATCACATGATCTCAGAGCCAGTCATACAATCAACCTCTTTAGGTTGTTTCTGACAGCACAGCCAATCAATACATGAATGATCACATAAAACACATTCAGCAGATCTCAGATTGATATTCATATCTCACGGACGATTCCCACAGGACGCCGTTTTGGTGATGAGTCGATAAACGTTTAATGAGAGCTAAGCGGAGTTAAACGCTGAAACAAAAGATCAGATCGGTTATTGGCATGTGCTCAGGTGATGAGCAGAGGTCACGAGGATTTGTGACCTCATCAGTCGGTGGGGGGTTTCAGCAGCTTTATGGACTGGTTCAGTTCTTTATGCCTCTCATGCTGTCAGTGTCATGGTCTAAGGTGTATTCCTGCTGTCACTCCCTGTCTTTTGAGTTTTCCCTCTGCAGGTGGGCGTGTCTGGAGGTGACCAAGCTGCAGCAGATCTGCTCATCAGCTGGCCAGGGGTATTTAAGCAGCTGGGAGACTCCTACACTTCGCTGGATGATTACTCTACCTGGGTACCTTCTAACAGCCACTTGTGAAACTTATTCGAGCTCTGTAACCTCTTGAGAATTAGATTTGTTTTTGGATTTTGAGATTTTAGATGTGTTTTGGATTTTTGGATTTTGCATTTTACTCTTCCTGCTCTCGTTCACCAGATCAACCTCCACTTTCATCCCCGACTGGCTATTTCTCTGGAACTCAACCTGCTTGTCTCTCAGCTGCTCCCTGGCCAGAACCACCTCCAGCTGCCCACCTAAGCTCCCTGGATCTCCACCAACTCAGCTCCCTCCACGTCTCCCCTTCTGGATCTCAGTTTCAGGAATCCCCTCTCAGCCCAGACCGGACCACTCCTCCCTTGAGCTACTTTTCCCCCTCTCCAGACTGTAAGTCCCCCACACAATTCCGATTCCTTGTTTTCCCCTTTGAGTTGGATCTGACTCCCATCTGTCCACAGATTTCCCTCACGGGCTCCCTTTGTGACAGAACTCAGCTGCGTTCAAGCTGCTCCCTTGGTTTCCTTTTAATTCTTATTTAAAGCACTTTCCCCATCTCAAGCTGATTCTGTATGTCGTGGGTTAGACATCTACACCACAACATGACAGTCAGAACCCTGGAAAAGTTCAAAGTCATCGATGACAGTCTGAGAAACTGAGCTGAGCAGAAAATCAGGATTTTTATTAAGAAAAAAAAAAAGATCAAACTAGAAAACTAGGTTGAATATTTGACCGAGAGCAGAAGAGGCAACCGTTGTGGACCCTTTAGGCCGGGCCTTCACAATCAGAATCAGGGAGTTTGTTCTATCTGTAATCATCAGGCTCCGGATGCAGGTTTGCTTCCAGCTTGTGCCTGTTACCATGGAAACTCATGACAGAAACCCAGCAAGCCCCAGGTCAACCGGCGAAGAAAACGATAAGAAATGTTAACCCTGCTGCCATTAGGGTTACCATGGTAACAACCAACATGTCTGTTGGCTGGATGAGCTCTTTGATGAAAAAAGGTATTTCTATAAAGTTCATCTGAGCCAGTCATTAATGCATTTTTCCTCTGATAGCTCCGTATTCTGTGTTCTTCGTACTCTGGTAGCTGTTCTGACAGCTCCTTATGGAAATGTCTCCAAATGCATGTTTTTTGTTCCTCCAGTCAGTATCCCAGCTGTTTCTGGACCACCTCTTAATATCAGAGACTCAAATCCTTGTTGCTGACATCTGGTGAGAGACTGAAAAGTGCATCACCTTTCCACAGACCCACTGAACAATTGACCTCTGACCTAATGGGCTAAGCTTCGTGATGAATCATATCCAAATGCATCCTTTGATTTACTTCCAACATCTGATCTGAGTTGGGAATGAGAATTGTGATTGCCTTCAAGCTGCTGCTTCAGATTTCTGAATCTTGTCACTAATGTTGTAATCACACCGGTGCAAATGACAGAATGAAAAGACAGTGTGAGGAGAGACGAGGTCACAGAAAGGCTACGGAGCTGAACAGGCAGTCGTCCGTCATAATTCACCACCGTCTCCCATTCCCACTGAAAGGTAGACCGACTTCATTTATCTGCAGTGTAATTCCTCACACCAGCTTCCATATGCTGCTCGTCACAACAACGTAACCATAGACCGGTTCTGGAAACTTAAACTCCAATAAAACGAGTCTCAGTGGAGAAGATGATCAAACACTGATGGTGATTCTGTTTAACTTGGTCCAACAAATCAGGAAAGATTTTATTTCAGCACAACAAGGATGGAGGTTTTCCAACTCCTCTAATTCTCAGCCTGTTGGTGTAGAACTGGGTCGGACTGTTCCAGGTACAAACGTGTTTACCTGCAGACGAGGTTCATATGAGTCCTTGTTACCGCTTTACTCGCCACAATCATGAGTCTGATCAACTCAAAAAGACAGATGGACGAAAAATCTCAAAACCAAAAACAGTCATCACATTTAGAGAAGAGTGGTGGGCGTTGCCAACACCCACACGCAGTTGGCCACGCCCATGGGACCAAACAGCTGATGAAGACACGCCCACTAACACCTGTTAACACTTCTTTTTTTTCCCGTGTCCTGTCTGGCGGTGAAGCAAACATAATTGATGTCTGAATGCTGGTAACAAGCCTTACAGATTTACTCTCAGGTGGAGCATCAAAGCGTCTGCTTTTAATGTCACGCCTGATACTTAAAACTTTATTGTTATTGTTTTTGAATGCTTTGTAATTCCGACCAGACACGGAGTCAGAGGTGAAAGAGAAAGGAAAAGACAAAAGGGGGTGGGGGGGTTCCACAAAAATGAACAATAATGAACAAGAGTCTGCTTCTAGACCTGCAGAAAGAAAAAGAATAGAAAAAAATGGGACACAACAATAAAATCAGGAGCAAGCTATCACCGCGTCAACCTGATGATGAAATATACAATCAGCATTGTTTAACTGAACAATCACATGATAATAAATCATAGTGCATTTAGTGGCAACCATAGTCTTAAGACCTGTGTTTAACGTGCCCAAACCCATACTTTTGAGAGCACCATGTGAGCACCTGTGTGTGTACACGCGCTTGTTTATGTAAGGTTTCTCTATAGGAGCGTCCAATAGAGAGTGTGAGGGACCACAGATCCGCCTCCCAAAGATGCGCAGGAGACGGGGGGAGCTCCAAGTCCCAGAGATCCAGGCGCTGCCCCAGAACACAGGAACCCCAAGGAGACTGCAACCAGAAAGGCCCCCGCCCCCCTCGAGAGGCACAGAGGATCGCCCCGGGGGGCCACAACCAGCAGCCGGCAGAGTCCCGGGAGATATCAGCGGCAAGCCCACAGGCCCGCCCGCAGCCTCCCACCCCCTAGCCGGCCGAGCCCGGGACCCAGCGACCCGGGACACAGGGGCGACCACCCCCGCTGGGGACCCATTAGAGCCCAGGGACCCAGACCCCACCAGACAGCCATCGGGATTGATCAGCCAGACGCCAAAAATCTTAAACCCCCTTACCCGGGAGCCACAAACACTCAGGCAGACCAAGGACAAGACACTTCTGAGGAGGACAGCAGCTGCAGCATGAACCAGATCAAGGTAAAAAAAAAAAAAAAAAAAAAAAACTACTTGTCTTTTTTGATGAACTTAGAGAATCAGGAACTTTTATCCGATCCGTGTTCTGGTGGGGGTCGGAGTAAACACGTTTAATAAAAAATAATCACATATTTGATGGATAAACAGTCCGATGTAACAAGTTTTAGTGTCTAGACACTTTTACAAGGAAGAAAACAGATCAAACTAACACTCACACACACACACACACACACACACACACACACACACACACGCACACACACACGCGCGCACACACACACACACGCGCACGCACACACACACACACAAACACACACACACACACACACACACGCGCGCGCACGCACACACACACACCTATAAACTGATTTATAGCAACAGGCTTCATTTAAATATGATTCAATGAAACCAGAAGACAATAAAAAAAGGTCTGAGTCGCCGAGTCATGAACCTGGAGGAGTTAGTGCTCGGAGAGAAAAACGACTCACCTTCAGACTAATAGAGATTCTGCAGGTAGAAGAAAAGCAATCAGATGTTTCAGACAAACTCAACAAAAATCCTGTTAAAGCTACTTTTGTCATGAAAAGGTGATTGTCTGTCAACGGCGATGGGAAAAGACTCGTTCATCAAAAGGGCGACAGTGTGCTTCTGCTCAAACACGAGTCCTCAGTTTATCCGACACTTCTGCAACATGAGCATACCGAAGTTTATGTCTGAGCCATTTTTCAGCTTTAATGTCCTCCCGCGTCAACCGAAGAGGACATCAGCTTCATCCACTAATGTTTTATTCTGTTTTTTTGGGAGGTGGGACTTTATAATCAGTTTTTATTTTGAAATGAAAACAATGCACGTTCATCATGTCTACCACCTGTTTCTGTGGTTGAATCACCTGTTCAGCAGCTCATCGAGCTCTGCAGAAGTGTTGGGTATTTTTATATCCTAAAATGAACCACACAGGAGAGAATTCAGTAAAGTTATTTTTATGCTGGAACAGCGGAGAGAGAGACTGGCTCAGAACCTGTTTAGGCCCTGTTCCAATCAACTCTCTGACGTGTCCTCTCTCTCCAGCTGGATTTATTGAAACACAGAGAAACAAAGACAAAGAACAATCATCACTGTCCACACTTAACCAATAACACTGTTGCTTCTATCTAAGGCGGGACCTTCTAAAAAGGAAGTTTCAAGTTACAGGGGTGGCTACTAGCTTTCCTGTTGCCAAGCAGAGCATTCCCAACCCCGTACAGACAAACATCAGGCCGCATACCACAGAGCCAAGAGAGAAGAGGGAAAAACTCTTCTACTTCACAACATATGACTAACATATGATTACTTAAAAAGAACATTTAAGAGAAGTGAAATATAAAAAACCCTAACAAGAAGTCTGTTCACCCACAGACCCAAACCAGGTGTGTTGGACCAAAGAAACCTTTGGAACGTGCAGGACGGTGGCCCTGGATGGCCTGGATTGGGCACTAATCCAAAAATATAGAATAGAATAGAAACACTTAACTCATTCACTGCCAGCCGTTTCCTGATCGCTAGCGGCCTTCGCTGCCAGCGTTTCTCACCGTTTTTACTGTTTTTTTAAGAGTCACGGAACGTTGCGCGCTAGGATTATGTCGATGCCAAAACAACCAAAACAAAGAGGAGACTCACCTCTTACATCAGGAAGAATCCGTGTGTTTCGAGCGTTATCCGTTCTTTCATAATCCATTGTTGAATTGTGATCGGCAGAAGCTTTTCCGGTTCGCGCCTCACCTTTTTTACAGGAATGGCCCAAAACGATCTCCTAATACATGGATGGTCTGCTTCCTGGTCATGTGACGTGTGACGTATGCAGATGAAGATCGGCTTCAGGGCTGAGATGTTTGTTCTCTCAGCGCGGGGGCTCGTTCTGATGCTCAACAGTAAAACAATGCAAATGACGACTTTAGTCGTCATTGGCAGTGAACGGTTGGATCTAAAATGGCAGTGAATGAGTTAATTGTCTGACACCAAGTGGTTACAGAAATTTCTCTTTCAACATCATCAAACGTCCAGGGGGACAAAATATTTCTTCCTTCTTCTTATAATGATAAGTGCTAAGATGAATTCACTCAAGATGGCTGACAAGGGGGTGCCTGCATGACTTTCATGTCTCAGGAAATCCTCTAAATTTCCTTCAAGAATGAAATGAAATCTGTCTAAAAAGACGAATAACAAGATCGGCAAAAGATGGCTACAGCCAAAAAATTGGCAGAAGAGCTGGAAGAAATTAAAAAATCCTTGAACTTTTTGTCTGGAGAAATTAGCAAGGTTGCTAAACAACAGGCTAACCTCATGGGGCTAATGGAGGAGCTACAGGAACTGAAGGCCTCAATCAAACAGAAGGATCAGAAGATTGAGAGGATGGAACAAAGAATTGATGACTTGGAACAAAATGCTTGAGCAAATGATATACTCATCACTGGGCTGGCAACTAAGCATCGCAGTTATGCAAGAGCTACAGCGGGATATCAAGAAGGTGAGGAGGCACCACCTGAAGAGCTACACACACTGGAGGAACAGGTTGTTCAGTTCTTCAGCGTCAAGAAGATTAACCTAAATAAAGAGCACATCTCAGCTTGCTACACTATTCCAAGAAAGGATAACAGAAACAAGTCATCAATTGTGGTACAGCTTGTAAACAGAAAGCAGAAGATTGATATATTGAGTCAATCTAGAAAGCTAAAGGGTTCTGGTGTTTATGTAAACGAACACTTGACCAAAAAAAAAAATGCTGAAATAGCCAGAACTGGCCGGATACTAATGAAACAAAAGAAAATTCAAGCAACATGGGTGAGAAATGGAAGAGTGTTTGTAAAGCTAAATGGATCACCTGAACAAGCAAAAGTGGTTATGGTTAGAAGCCTCCAGGAGATGGAGCAATACAGATGAAGAAGATAAAGAACAAAAGCCTAAAAATATTACAATGTTGTTTGCTAAAAACTGGACATCATATGGTTACATATGGTTACATTTTCGTTGTTTCCACTACCCTTTTTTTTATTATTATTATTTTTTTATCATAACACTTTGGTTCTGAAGAAGGGGATACCATATTACCATCATCAAGAAACCGCTAGCTTGGAAATGGAGCTGGACAGAAAAAGGATATCACACATTTTCTGGTGGGTGGAAATGAATATAGAGACAATGCAACAAAATAATCTCATGGATCAAAAGACTGGAAGACTGAAACAAAGAACAGAAGTCTATAAAGACATGGATCAACAAAATACTGGGCTGGAAACAAGGCATCAAAGTCATCTAAGAACTACAGCTAAACATTTACAACGTGAGGATGAAGCCCCTGAGGAGGACACCACAAGGGAGGATCAGGTAGCCCAAGTGCTTCAGTGTTATGAAGATCATGTTTTACTGGAAAACATGTTTTACTGGAAAACCAATAGTTAAACATCTAAAAATGGAAATGACAATCAGAAAATTAAGAAATGCAGACAAAATTAAGCCTAAAAGGGTCAAATATATCTGACCAGAAATTATTTGGTTTTGAAAATAATATTGATCCAGAGGTAAATTTTTACAATCTAAACAACTCGAAATCTGAATATTATTATGAAGAAGAGTTAAGCAAACTTAAAATAGAAGGACTCTCTATCATACATTTTAACAGCAGAAGTCTCCATACACATTTTACTCAAATTAAAGATTTGTTAAGGTCACTCAAATATAAGTTTCAAATTATTGCAATTAGTGAGACTTGGCTAACAAATGAAACAGATTCATGCCTTGAATTGGAGGGTTATAATATGTTTAACGTAAATAGGAATAATAAGAAAGGTGGGGGTGTTGCCTTCTATGTACAGAAGCATATTGACTGTAAAGTAATTGATAGTACAGTTATTGATGACATTATGGAGAGTATAATAATAGAAATCAGTTTCACCAAAAGGAAAATAATTATTTTGAGTTGCATGTATAGAACACCAGGTTCTTGTGTTGAAACATTTATACAAAATACTGCTGATATATTGCAAAGGATTTGTGCTAAGAAACATGTATTTGTTTGTGGTGATTTTAATATTGACTTGATCAAATGGGAGGAACATAAGTTAACCTTAGATTTTTTGAATATGATGTTTAATTTTGGTCTCTGGCCTATGATTGATAGGCCAAGTAGGATAACTAAAGATAGTGCCACATTAATTGATAATATATTTACAAATGTTTATGGTCAATCAACAAGTGGTTTGCTAATAAATGATATTAGCGACCACCTTCCTGTTTTTACAATTTCAAATATGGACATTTTTAGACCCCTACATAAGGAGGATGATGATTCCACTATATTGGTGAGATGTAAGACAGCTGAAAGAATTGAGGCATTCAAAGCAAAACTCTTGAATTACAATTGGGATCAGGTGTATGTAGACGATACAAACCAAGCATATGATACATTTCTGTCAATATTCTTAGAGGTATATAATAAAAATTGCCCTATTATACAATATAAGACAAAGAAAAATTATAAAAGAAAGCTGTGGATGACAGAAGGTCTGTTAAAGGCATGTAAAAAGAAAATGGTATTATATGAAAAATTCATCAAACATAGGACAAGTGAAAATGAAGACAATTACAAAAAATATAAGAATAAATTAACTACAGCTATTAGGATCAGAAAGAAGCAATATTATGATGAAATTTTAGATAAAAACAGAAACGATACTCGTAGGACGTGGAAAATATTAAATAATATAATTCAAAAAAGGATGACAACTTTGGAATGGCCAAACTACTTTCTAAATAGTTCAAATCATAAAGTAAATGATCTAATAAATATAGTGGAAGAATTTAACAAATTTTTTGTAAGCGTCGGGCCCTCATTAGCAAATGAGATAGCAGTCCCACCTGATGCAGATACATTTAATAATCTGATAAATAGTAATATCAACTCAATGTTTCTACATGAGATAAGTGAGACTGACGTTGTGAATACAGTAAGAAAATTTAAAAACAAAAAATCCACAGATATAAATGAAATTGATATGGGAATTATAAAAGCAGTTATATTCTCTATTGTGAGACCATTGACATATATATATATATAACCTATCACTACATAAAGGTCATTTTCCTAAAACTATGAAGATAACAAAAGTGATCCCAACATTTAAAACTGGAAATAAGCATTCTATGGAAAACTATAGGCCAATAGCAATTATTCCACAATTTTCAAAAATACTCGAGAAATTATTTGTGAACCAGCTAGACGTATATATTACTAAAAATAAATTATTAAGTGACAGTCAATATGGATTTAGAAAAAACAGAACCACTACCTATGCGATAATGCAGATGGTAGAAGAAATAGCCCAAGCAAGTGAAAGCGAAGAACTCTCTATTAGCATATTTGTTGATTTAAAGAAGGCTTTTGACACCATTGACCACAGGAGATTATTGAACAAGATGGAAAATTATGGCCTACGAGGAATAGCGAAGTCCTGGATAGAGAGTTACTTACAAGACAGACAACAGTATGTACAAATTAAAGATATAAAATCTGGATTTAGAGAAATAAGTTGTGGAGTTCCACAAGGTTCAGTAATAGGTCCTATATTATTTACTTTATATATAAATGACATATGTAACGTGGCAGATTTTTTCAAATTTATAATGTTTGCAGATGATACAACTTTAGTTTGTTCAGGTAAAGATATAAAAGAACTTTTAAAGAAGGCCGAAAAAGAGTTAAATATCCTCAAATCTTGGTTTGATGTAAATAAACTATCACTGAATATAAAAAAGACTAAATTTATGATTTTTGGAAATAAGAAGGTAAAAAATGGGGACTTTAAATTAACAATTTCAGATACTGAAATTGAAAGAGTGTCTGAAATAAAATTTCTTGGTGTTGTGATTGACTCTAACTTATCCTGGAAGCATCATTTAAATTACATAAAAGGAAAAATTGCCAAATCTTTGGGTCTATTATATAAGCTGAAGGACATACTAAACCATAAGGCCTTACGTCTAATATACTGTTCACTAATACAACCATACATGGCATATTGTATAGAAATATGGGGTTCAACTTTTAAAACATATATACATGAAATAAAAACTATACAAAAGAAATCTATTCGAGTTATGAACAAGAGCAATTATTATGCTCATACTGACCTGTTGTTTTTAAAATCACAGATTATGAAATTAGAAGATCTATATTATTATAAAATAATGCAATTTATGTTTAGAGTAAAATTAACAGCTTTGCCAAAAAATATACTAATGTTCTTTGTAAAGAGGGAAAGTAAATATGATTTAAGAGGTGTATGTATGTTTGTTCTACAAAAAGCCAAAAAGGGCATGAAAAGGAGATGTATCTCTGTAATGGGAGTAAAATTTTGGAATGAGGCTAAAATAGAATTAAAATTAGCAACTTCTCTTTCAGTTCTTAAAAAACTTATCAGTAAAAACATTTTTGAAGAGTATTAATTTGATGTTGATGGATGGATTTGTGTTTTACTTTTATTTGGGTTGTTGGTTCATTGCGGGGAATTAAAAAATGTTTTGTAAGTAGGTTAGGCAATTATATAAGCTATTGCTTCTGCCTAAACCTATTCAGTCATGATATACCAAATAGACACCATATAAAAAAAACAAGGCATATGTTAGTGAGAAATGGTATTTGTATTTAATTGTATGACATGTTAATGTACATTATCTTAAGATAACTGACTGAATAAATTGATCATTCATTCAATTGATCATTCATTCATTCATTCATTCATTCATTCATTCATAATAAAGCCATTTAAAAGGCTCTGCTGGGGAAAAAAACACCTATTAAAGGTCATCTTTAGTCTTATTTTTAATACAGATTACAGATTGGTCTCTCATAGGAATAAATGCCTTGTAAGTCATTCTCTGATGGGAAAAAAGCTCTGGTGCACCTGTTTGTAGATGTGGAGGTCCAGGGAGGAGAAAGTAGTTTCACACAACCAGATCTAGAGTCTTATTTCTGGATATTCTGACATCTCTCCTCTGATTGGCTAACAGCAACACGACTCTACCACTGGCTCTGTCTGCTCTGCAACGTTGATCTTTTATCTCCACAAGTAACACAAGCCTGGAGGAGTTCTGCTGTGTAGTGGAGTTGCTTATGCTAATGGATAGCTTCTGCGAGCCGAGACGTTCTCTGCTGTTTCCTGGATGTTAAACCAACAACAGCCTTCCTCGTCGTGAGTCAAGATAGGTGCGTCCATGATTGTTAGTGACAGTGTGACATAGATCTGTCAGGATTTTCTAATACTAGAGTTTCACCGTCTGTTTTCCGTCAGAAGCTAAAGCAGGAGATAGGTGTAGGAGACTATTTTCATGTTCAGCGTGCATGAAACACTCAGTGTGACCTGTTAGAATCAGAAACATGGTTTTTCAGTGAACCTGCCCTTTAAACTAGTTCATGTTTATGTTTGATTTCAATGTTAAAATCAAACTAAACAGTTTAGTGGAAGTGGTGTGGATGAGCCACGTGGCTGCTGGGAAACATCCGCAGTCTGATGATGCTTTATTGATCGCATGGAAACTTGATTCGATTAGTCATTTTATTGGGGTTTTTTTTCATTTCCTGGTCCTGTGAACTGCTATGGTGACATTGTCCAGCTTTAATCTGATCAATCAATCAATCAATCAATCAATCAATCAATCAATCAATACTTTATTAATCCCAGAGGGAAATTAGAGTTTCAGTACACACAATTCAGAGATCAGACATACATGGGCAAGACACATGACAAGAGTTGGTGACTGTGGTCACTGTGTGTGTGTGTGTGTGTGTGTGTGTGTGGGGGGGGGGGGGGGGGGGTCAGGTTTTCACAGCATCTGTCTGCATTCCTTCGTGGGGGGGTTTTAGTTGCTTGCAGCTCAAGGCTATCAGGGCGTCAGATTCGGATAACAAGAATTTGTTTGGGTCAGGCTGAGATAATTTTCCTCTCTGCCTTCAGTCTTTAAACTGATCATTCCAACTTGTCCATACCGTCCGGTGACCCTCTCCGAGATGACATCCATTTTGCGCACTAATACCGGTATCGCAGCTAGAACATCGTCCAGCTTACGATTCACCTCGAGTAACGTCCCAGTCTGAGAAGTCTCCACACGGACGGTGCTTTCCGTGGGTGCGGGTCGCCCTCCAATCACTCCCGTCTTCCCAAATTTCCAGAAAACCAAATATCCTCCCTCTCCAATCAGGAGAAATCCAGTGATCATCAGGCCGAATATCCACACGTCTTCGGTATCCTCAATGGACAGCTGGCTTAGGCATATGATCTTCCACTCCTTCCAGGAATCCAACATATATCCCACCGGGTGTGTCCCCTGTGGACATGTGGGAGCCCCCTGCTCCGTTCTCATTGTTGAAAAAATCTTATCAATTGCATTGAATGACCAATTTATCAAATTCATGGTTAAAAATAGGGTTTTTCAGAAGAAATGCAGAGAAGCGCTCTGTGGACAGACAGGACAAATAGCCTTGGGAAAAAAAGATAAGGGAGCGAAATAGGGAAGCGTCTGTACTCCTCGAGTGCCTGAAGAATGCATGACGCTGATTTGTTTCAGTTAATCCCTCCACCTCTGAATATTGGACTTGATTTGATTAGAGGACATTCTGGCTCAGGTAAATTAGATTCGTCCTGCTGAGTTTTTGTTTTCTAATGTTTAAAATGTACTCTCATGGTTCTTTTAAATATTACCAGAAATAATTGGTTAGTTGTTGCAACATCAGCGCACATAATCGAGCATAAATGCACATATGTTTAGTTCACTGGTCTTTATGTAGGATAATAAGCCTCTATGCATAAATGATCAAGTATACAAGAATAATTTTTATGCATAAACACAAAAAGCTCTGAAACATTCAGATGTTTGTCGCACCATTTGACTCAGAACTTTAATGTAAAGGAAGAAAAAAGCTGCAGACCAACCAAAGCTGAGTTTGACAGAAATGAAAAATGCATTTAGCCAAAAAATTGCTGTCATGTTTTCAGAACAAACATCGTTAGCTTCCCTCGTAGCATCTGGTCCAAACATAATCACGCCGCTCGGGGGACATGTTCAAGACTTCGGTTTTACTACACAAGTTGTTAATTGTACTAATGACACATATGAACACACACACACACAAGCAGACACACACACACACACACACACACACACACACACACACACACACACACACACACACACACACACACACACACACACACACACACACACACACACACACACACTCACACACACACACACACACACACACCTAGCTGCTGCAGGCTCAGCATCTGCTATCTTGTGTACTAGCTGATAATCCAAGCAGCTGCTGGTGTTGTTGGTTGCTCTCAGGCCTTTGTTAACTGGTGCCATTATGCACAACATCTAATAAATCTGTCTCTTGTCCTGAGTCGGTTTCTGTCCATCATGTAGACCACTACATGAGAAGATTAGACGTAAAAACTTCTGGTTTTATCACAACCAATAATCCCCTTCACTTTGGATGCTGAGTTGTTGGTCTGTGGTTTTTTCTTGGGGGCCGTGGTCAGCTGTGGGAGTAGAACCAGGCTGATTTGTTGTGACCTTCATGGCCTTATTTCTTTGGTGGTAAAAGTGTGAGCATTGATAAATACCAGGGCTTTGACTTAAGCTGAAACAGAAGAGCTTCTGCAGGCAAACCTGAGTATGAACAGCTGAACCACCTTGACCTCTGACCTCTGAACAACACACATACCTACTGACATAAACATCTCCCGGGCCAAAGAACAGCAGCAGGTGAAGGCAGGCGGGTTAATGAAGGAGGTACTATGAATGTGAATGGACAGGTAAATGGACAGTAGGTGGACACAGATGGATTAACAGACAGACAAGTGTGCTTTTTTTCCTGTGGCTGCCAGATGTCATTGATCACATCTCTCCTCCACGCTGCATATCTAATAATGAGAAAACAAATGAGACAAGGTCGTGGGGCGCTGGACAGGCAGAGGTGAAGGCACGTTGTGATTATGAAGGTCCTGAAAGACCAGAGAGTCTCAGACGCTGGAAGAACGGAGAATGCATGATGTCTAATGTGATTAAAATCATTTGTTTAAAGCAGAGATGAACTCTTGACAGGGTTTAAATAAAGCTACTTATGGATGGCATACAGTTCATGTTCTCTCTCTCTGAAAAAGGAGGAGTTTAAAGTATAAATGAAGGCATTGCATTTGTGGTAAATAAATAAAATGTATTTAGATGAACATGGACCCTGTTGAGTCTTCAGCAACTCCAACCATCCGCTTAAACTATTCTTTTTATTTCTTGTTTGTTTAAACTCTACAAAATATTTTATAGCAATAAAATATTAGAACTTTGGCAAAAATATGGTTAAGCTAGCTTGTTTAGCAGATATCCCACTGAGCTAAAAACTAGCTGTGTCATCTACAACACAAACGCTAGCTTAGAAAAATCCCAAATGACCGCTGAGAAAAGTGTAAAATTCTATTGTTTCTGTTGCCAATCATTTATAACAACACTTGCATTGATATAGATTAGAAAACGACACGTGAAGTGGCCCCTAAGCTTCACAAAAGTCGTGTGACCTCTACGCGCAACCAGACTCTTTACGACCAAAACATCTTTAACTAAGATGATCCAAGTCTGAACCGGTAGCAGGTTGGGAGTATGCCAGGAGTCTATATTGCAGCATTGTTGCAGGAGATGAAACATGAAAAGCATTATTATTCAGAGATGCGATTGCTTTCTGCCTTAAACATCATGTCATATCAAGCCAAAAAGAAAAAGAGTGATTTGCCTTCAGAGGCCGAGTGTGGAATATTTCCTCTCACATTACATAATTCATCCCCACAGTCTCACGACACCTGCACCAGTCCCTCCTGAACCATCCCTCACCGTCTTTTCTTGTTTGCCTCACCGACACCGATCGCACCACCCTTCCTCTGAGTGCAGTTACTGCTAAAACAAACTTGTTGTTCTTTGTATGCTGGCGGATGGATGATGTTAAAGAAGCTGTGTGTGAGCGCCGGTGGGCAATAAAAGCTGTGTCTCTTTGTATTTTCATATTAATTCAGTGGCCGGATGTGCCTGTGACATATTTCCATGGGGAGAGCAGAATCTATCTTATCTGTCAGCCTTCCTTAGCTACTTATTAAAAATGAGAATTCCACTTCCCTGGTGTGTTACAGGTGAAATAATGAGGAGTGAAGGTGTAATGCGTTCACCTGATTCTTGTTTTAAGATAAACCTGCCGTTGGCTGCAGACAGCTTTTCCCGTGTTTGAACAATTGTTCCATCGTGACTTTGTACTTTTAGGGTTTATGATGATCACAACCTGCTGGAAGCAGGTGATTTTTGATGCATGTTAGAAGTTTAATAGATTAGAACAGCATAATCTATGCTGAGACTAAGACTGTAATCCCAATCAGAAGCTTTCAAGTATATATTTCATCTTGGTTATGTCTTTGATAGCAGTTCTGCAGGAAATCATCACCTCTGCAAAGGTGAGGCTAGCAGCATGCTAGCAGCGAGCTAACAGCATGTCATGGAGTCTGCTGTGTTGGTGTTTAAATAAATGTTTTTATTATTAACTAAAGAAGTTTAGGTTCATGTTAACCTGTTAACTGCAGTAGACATCACTTGTTGATCCCAGTTTAGCGATGCGAGTGCTGTTAGCTTGAGTTTGAATATTATCAGTAAACCAGAGGATTCTCTGGAGGACTTTTAGCTCATGGTGTAGCATCTTTGTTATCACAGCTGCTGCAGCAGCAAAGGCTAAAAGCAGCAATTAAAGTGTTTTTGTTTGTTTATTTTAATTTACACAGCTGCATTAATTTCATATGGACTCATCACTTTTTGTTCTTAGGAAGACGTTTTTGTTAAATCGTTGAGTTTATAGGTTTGGAGGTTATTCAACACTCTGAAACAGTAAGAAGAAAGTTTTCTGCAGAGTTTCACAAGTTTCTGTTAAATTAAGAGGTGATGCAAACGTATTGATTAAGGGACCAAAATGTGGACTTGCAGCAGATAAGCAGCTAGTTGGGAGAGCTCATTTTACTGCAGGTGACAGAGGATTCAGGACTTTACTTCTTTCTCTGATAAGTTCTCCAGCCTGCATCAGCGGATAGGAAAACAAATGCCTCGGTCTTAATTATTCACCTGTGATCGAGGAAGAGGAGCAGAGCAAATTAAAGTCGACTTTCAGAAGTGCTTTTTAAGGTAAACAAAAAGATCAGTTCAGTGCATCCGTTCAATCATATCCTGGACATAACAATCTAAAAAATATTAACTTTTCATTCTGAATCATTCATTGTGGTGCGTTTGCTACAAGTCCGTCATTAGATCCACTATCATCCGAGTTTGTTTACACATATTAATTATTCAGCTCAGTGCTAACAGGTGTCGGTGCTTCCTGTGAGTTCACCTCTGGGGTCGGTCGACGTGTCGGGACTTTAGCGAGTTCCAGAACTGTTGTTATCTGCTTGAGCGAAGGCATTTGCCGTTCCTCTGCAGACACTAAATGTTTATTCAGGAGGTTTGCTGTCAAGGTCAAACATTCCTGACTCTGACTTCTCAGCAGAGTCATTTATGTCCCTGGAGGTGGTGGAGGAGGCGTGATAGCAGTGAGGAAGATACAGGAGGAGAAAAGAGACGCAGACACGTCTTTTTTGGGGGGGGATCTGTTAGTAGTTTCTCCTCTCATTTAGCCGAGGAAGAGGCTTGATGCAGGCAGAGAAAACATCAGTCAGCAGAAGAACTTTATGTACTTTTTCCTCCCTTGAAATCCTCATCATGTTTCCATTTCCTTCATTTTTCTTTCCCAACATGCAGATAGGCTCATTCTAAATGACTGCAGTTCCTGGCTAAGAAGAGGAAGTCTTCTTAGAAATTTATTGTTCCCCTCGTGTTATAACTCCTTGTGTTGTTGTGTTTATCTACAGAACACCATGGAGGGAAATGATGAATGCTGGCGATACGTCTCAACACCTCTCAAACTGTGATGAAGAAACCTTTTTCATGCCACTGCAGTGTTAGCTCGTCTTCCTCACAGCAAAGGAAATTATGAAAGAGGTCATGAGTGGTGCTTTAATGACGTCTTTTTTGTAAATTGCCATCCGGTTTCATCCTCTTCATGTCTCTTATTTGTGTTCCTCCTAATTCTCGATTGCCTTTCTCAGTTGATTCAGTTGCTGCTGCTTTGCCTCCCTCCCTTCTGTCTGGGGCTCTATAGAAATCGTCACTCTCCTTCATCATCCTCAGAAATGAGAGAAAAGAGCAGAAGCTTTAACACGAAGGTTTGATTTACTTTCTTTTAGAAAGTAAACTAAAGTTCTTTTGCTGGCTCCTAATTTGTGGCAGACGGCTCAGGGGAATCTGAAAACTTTAAAACAGAGATGGAGAGCAAATATGAGATGAAAAAATGGAGATAGACCAAAGAGATTCTAAGCTTCAAATAACAACTTGAGTTGGCTTTTAGGATGGTCAAACCGCAATCCAGCCTCATCTTATATGAAAATCCATTCATATCTTTGTTCCTGAATTTCATCGTCGGTCTCATCCTACTTCCAGTTTCTTAACCCTTCCACTGTCCTCATGGGTGACCCCGCCAGGAAAGCTGACCATTGAGCAGGGTTGATGGTTTATCCCTTGAGGTCCACATGCCAGGGGTGAGGTGGTGCTCACTCCTCACGGGGTCACCCATGAGAACAGTGGAAGGGTTAAAATAACCACAATTGGCTCTGACACTTTTCTCCTCATGATTTAGACTCCTGGGTCTCCCCAACCTGGATGATGTTATTTCTCAGATCATCAAACATTCAAGATCTAATGTCACAAACACAAGCAGGTTTCGGTGGAAGTTATCTGAATAGAAATCATAAATGCAGGACATACCTGGACCGATGACTCATCCCTGTGGTACACCACTGGTCAGCAGCGTCTGTAGAATCTAAAACATTTATTTACTTCAGACGATTTAACCTACTTAAATGGTCCCTGACCAAATATTTATTTTAGATAACATAACCTAACGTAACCTACAGATCCTATTCAAGTATGTTTAGAACCCTCATCTGAATGCACCACTCTCCTTCAGCTCTCTCCTCTAATTATCCACACCTGGTGACACCCTCACCTGTCTGACTCTGCTTTTACTTGTTTTTTCTAAGTTACTCGATGCCAGTGTTGTCTGTGTGCCAGTTTTCTGCAACTGAGTCCCAACCTGTTGGTCTTGTTCTGACTGTACAGACCTGTAAGTTTTGAAATTTTACTTTCTTGTGCCTTTAGCCTAGCTTAGCGAATACTTGCTCAGTTTAGTGAAATTGTAAAAACAATTTGATGCTACAAAAAAAAACAATCAGCTTTATTTGTGCGTTGTGGTATACCACAAGGAAGAGTGCTTGGCCCACTTTTGTTTTGCATTTACGTGCTTCAACTTGACCTTTTTTTTTTTTACAGATCCAGAATATTTATTCCAACATTTACCCAGAAAATCCATTTTAAATGCAGGGAGAAACAAATTCTTACACGATGTACAGCCAATTGTTTTGGATTGGTGAATGAGCTTCACATCGTTGTACACAGCTGAACATTCTGGTTTTATGAAACTTGCCAGGAAGAAATTACAACTTTTTTTGAGTCATTATTTGACAACATGGTGGACAGTTTGAGCAGTTTGAAGCATTTACTCTAAGTTTTTTTATTCCCTTCAGTCTTTTATCTCTTATTGAAGCTTTAGCTAATCATCAAATGTACACAAGTTTTATCTGTTTACCACCTGTTAAGCTTTGGTTGTGTTTCCCGCTTGCTTCGGCTGATTGGATTGTTTTGGTTACAAATATCGATTCCAGTTTCAGCCATTTTTTTTTCTAGCAAATTTTTATCCAGAAGGTCTGCTTTATCGCTGAAGGACTTAAACTTCTCAAAGCCCAGCTGGGCAAAAAACACACGCATTCTTTGTAGATCCAATAAATTTTTTCTCATTTAAAAAAAAAATCTAATCCCGCCCTACAGTGATTCACAATGCCCTTTCTCTACAAAAGAAAAGATAAAGTAGAGAAGAAAAAGGTTTTATTGAGGAAAAGAATGAAGTCTTTTGAAGACCAAAGTTTGCTGCAATCCTGCTGCAATAGTTTAACAATTTCCTCATGCCTTTGTTGTTGATGGGATTCGGTGTGAATCTCTCGGACGAGCAGGGGAGCTGCTCTGATACGAGACTGACAAGACGACAATGTTTCTGATAGATGACAGATCAAAGAAGTTTAACGCAGCAGTCAATAAAATGTTGAAGGTGAAATGATAAATGGAGTCGAAGGCCTGACTCCACAGGCTCCATCTTTGTTTTTTTTATTGGCACTTTGAAATAATGGAAAGTTTCAAAGAGTGAAGTCACCTGAAACAACAGTCAGAACCATCACATGTTACATCATTGCTCTAAGATGTTCTCAGGTTCCAGTTTTAGATTCTTAGGTCCTGTTTTGCTCATCAATTTGCTTCTTCAGACTCTGGATTGATTTAGTTTCACTTCTCCAACACGACTGGTCTTAGTTTTGTGGTTTTATCCCTTCACTGTTCTTTCTCTGTGAGAATGGCTACTGGTGGTTGACCAGTTCTGCGCCTCATGCTGATCTTTCCTTAATTTGGTTACTTTCTAGATCTCCTGCCTCTGCATTATCTTAAAGAGCAAGTCACCCCCTACCAGAGTCTTACTCCACTCCCACTTCCTGTTTGAAAAATGCAACAAATGCTGTTGCCTAGCAGACCGAGAGGGAGGGGCCGCTAACAAACACACACACAAACACACACACAGGCTGTGTCTCAATTCAGGGTCTGCATCCTTCATCGGCCGGATTCGTCGTCCGGTTACGTCACAGCGCCGTGACTAGGCCTGTCCCAATTCGACGACTCCTTCAAATGTGGTCGACGAATCCGGCCTTCTTTTCGCCTGAATGAAGGATGGGTCCGGTGTATCCTTCAACGGTTCACATTTCCCAAGATGCCTTGCGGGCCAGATGGCAGAACTTTTAAAAACAATGGCGGACAGTGAAGCGGGAGCTGTCGGAGAGGATTGCACATATAAATGTCAGTATAAACTTGAAAACTGTTAGGTTAAGGACTTTTTGTGATACATGAACGTTATTTTAGTTTGAAATGTTACAGTAAAAGTGCTTGTGTTGCGGTCTCGGCTCGTATGTTCGGCCGCTCTGTCATACTTCTCCCGCTACGTTTTCCCCCTGATTTTAATAGAAGTTTGTATTTTAGGGACATAAGAGAAAACCACGGACTTTATTAAGCTTAGGGCGAAGATGGACCACATGTTCACTGGAGCAAAGTATTCGGCGGCTGTGGCATGGAGGTACAATAACATCTCATATTTTAAGTTTAGTTTTTTCTGTGAAAACACGAAAGGAATAACCAGTTGTCCTCTTTTCTCTTCCTGTTTTTTTTCTTACATGTTTCTTAAGACTATTCTGGAGAAAATGGGCATCCAGGGGAAGGTGACAGCGATGACCAGCTTCTGGAGCTGATCAGGGAGGACATGAGGCTGCAGAGGGAGGCAGAGCAGCAGAGGGCACAGGAGAGAAGGGAGAACTTTGACAGCTTTTTACTTTGCTAGAAAAAATGGTTAAGGAAGATTAAACATGTACATATAAAAGAAATATCTATATAAAATCAGTTCTATATTAAACTGTTGAATTTTATTTTTGTTTACAAATGTGAATTGTTTAATATTACAGGGTATCCGCTGGGTCTTGAAAAGTCTTAAAAGGTGATAAATTGGTTTTGGTCAAATTAAGACCCTTAGAAAGTATTAAAAACTATTATCACATCTTTGCTCAGGCTCAGCTTGACGAAAATATTTTCTCTGCTCTCCAACAGTCAAGGAAATGATTAAAAATCTAAATAACACTTTGAGCTCCATCGTTTAAAGTTCCTTCTCCCTTCTGCTCAGCAGTTCCACGGTTGCTAGGTGACAGAACGTTCGCCGAGGGAGTGGCGGGAATTCATGAAGGCTAGGCCTGTCCAAATTCACAGCCGTTAACATCCGGTCTACTCGGCCGACGGAGGACCCAGCCCACGTCGGCCGAGTAGGCTGGGTCCTTCAAAAGATGCAGACCCTGAATTGAGACACAGCAACAGGCTCACAACGGCATTGTGACATCATATGGTACCAGCTAACGTTCTAGGGTACCTCTTAGCCAATAGCGATGGCAGATTTAAATTCAACTGCAGTGCAGAGATTTTACCTGACAACGGCACAACACTGACAATTTAAGGCAGAAAAGTAAAATTTTAATTAAAATGCACTATAGTGCTAAACTATTGACTACACGTGTCTGCAGCACGATTAGACACGCATTTATATAGTTCATCAGAAAAAAGTTGACTTTTACAGAAAGTGGAAGATGATCTTGCAAGATGGAAATCCTTACCGATATCACTCATGGGGAGGGTTGCTACAATTAAAATGATGGTCTTACCCAGAATAAATTACTTATTTTCGATGATCCCAAACAAACCACCAGCTGACTGATTTAAATCTCTGGACTCCTCAATTACTAAATTCCTTTGGCAGGATAAACCTCCACAAATTAGCTTAAAAACGCTTCAGAAGACCAAAGACAGAGGAGGACTGGATTTACCCAACTTTTATTATTATTTCTTAGCCAACAGGCTGCAATATATACCAAGATGGTTGCAAGAGAACCCACTAGATGAGTCCTGGTTAGACATAGAACAGACACTTTGCAATACGATAGAGCTTTCAGACTTACCATTTATTAGCTCAAGCATAAGAAAACATGAAGGCTTCAAAAGTATGAGTATCAGCACCTCTCTGACAGCATGGTGGGAGTATCTTAAAATGACAGAGTACCATGCAGACGCACACCTATCTGGAATAATCCTGATATTTTGCAAAATAACCAAATGATGAACCTTCCGGACTGGAAAAGTAAAGGAATCCTATACCTGGAACACATATATGAAGGATTGGACTTCATCCCATTTAATAGAATAGCCTCCCAATTTGGAATAGATATGAATACACTCCAATTTACAATTAATTCAGTACAAAATCCTACACAGAGTACACTATACAGGTCATCGGATGTTCAGGATGGGGTTTGTGTCATCTGACACCCAGAAGTGAAAAGTAACGAATTACATTTACTCACATTACTGTACTTGAGTAGCTTTTTTGTATATTTATTCTTTTTAAGTCGTTTTTAAAATCTGTACTTTTACTTTTACTCTAACCTCTGTCTGCTTGCATCTCAGAATAATTCCAAGTCTGAGTCATCCCAAGGTGATGCCAAAGCCGTTTCAACCGAGAGCCATTCCTGAGCTGACGCCATCTTTGTAGTTTTGCTTCACCACAGCTCTGCCTTAATAGTATAAAATTGTAAAAGCTTTGTCATAATGGTGCTACGCCTGCCCTATATTCCTCTCATAGAGAGCAGTGATTGGCCCAGCTTACTCTTAGCCAAGCCAATGGTGGACATGCTGGGGCTACAACAGAGCGTAGCTACACCGACCTGCTGAACCAAGTCATTTGCTCTGTAGGCTGGTCTAGATTTCCAGACTTTGTTGTTGTTTAGTTTTCTCAGACAAGCGCATCGTCAGATGTTTTGTTGGTTTATGTGAATGTTTGAGACTCTTATTGAGAAGGATTAAAGAAAGTTCAGAGTTCTTTCCTGATGCTTTTATGGAAGGAGCCAAAAGATAGCTCCTCGTATCAAAAAAAGTTTCGTTATTTCATTATTTCCTTTCCGAAAAGTGTTTTATTTGTCTTTTCTTTATTATTGCATCAATACTCCTTGGTGCCTAACCTGCTGCAGCCATGTTGTTTTTTTAATTCCTTCACTCTTGTCATCAGATGATACTCAACACATCCTCATGTATCAGGATTCTGACTTTATGACACCATGTAAACTTTAACGGCATCCATTAGATGTCTCGTGGTTAAAGATCTATTGGCTCACTTTTTCTAGCGTTTTTTTTATTAACATAAATACAGCATAAAGCATTTAGACAACTAATTATATTCTGAAAATTGATGTACTACAGAAAATCAAGCATTGTTTGGTGTCTTCTCTTTAGGGCCGGATTGATTCTGTGAGCGTAACCAGTGGAGCAGCAGGTCTGTGAGTTTAGAGCGGCTTAGATCAGCCCCGACTTGGATCGATGCCGACTCTCCAGCAGCTCCAGCCTGTCAGTCCTTTTCCAGTCGCTGGCCTTTTGCTAACCTCCACCTTAAAATAGCCCGTCACAATTACGACTGTGTGTAGCCGAGCAGATGAAGTCCCAGCCAGCCGGTCACTCGGCACACTCAGGCATGGTGATGACTTCAGACAGTTAGCCGGCTCTGCCTCCCCCTCATGCCGAGCTGCAGCACTGCCCTTTGACCCCGCCACCACTGCTAGAGCTGTAATGACTAATGACCTTAAAACCTCAGGAAGACTCAGGCCTTCAAACACTTCACAGAGGAAATAAAGCTGGAAACACACACACACACACACACACACACACACACACACACACACACACACACACACACACACACACACAGCTGGGGCTGGTATACTAAAGTATGTTTCAACTTCACCTGAACATCGGGTCTGTTGTTTGGTAACCAAAATCAGGAGAAATGTTGCGGAGACGTCCTTGGTTTTATTTTTGTTTTGGCAGTCTGAAGATGAGTAAGGTCAGATGTCACGGGAATGCTGTTTGTTTTCCAATCACTGGAAAAGCCTAAACAAAAGCAGCAAAGATGAAGCCAAGGTTACAGCGGTTTTCTTCGATTGTCTGACTGACTGGCCCGTTGACACATCGCATCACTCTCGGCTCAGACGCCATGTTTTATTCATCAGCCGCTGCTGCAGGTGGGGGTCGCTTCACACGGATCTGACTTATTCAGACCCTGGTCACAGAAAATCGGTTTAGACTTAAAGACTCGGTTTAAACTGAGCTTCAAAGGGGAAAAACACAAATATTAAAAAGTCTGTGTGAAAATTTTAAAATGGATTCATAATTCATGTTCCTGGGTTATGTGGGACATCCACAGCTACAAATACAGAAGATGATCTTTGTTAAAAGAGCATGAAAACAGGAATCATGCTTCCAAAGCCGTTTCCGTTCACTGCTCAGGAATTCTTACTAATTGAGCCGGTCGTTCCTGAGCGCTCCACATTCCTGCAGCTCATGACTTCACCTGTTTCACCCGAGGAGAATAGAGGTAGGGGCTGAAATCACGAAGGACTTTAGCCTCTTTTTCATATTTCCACTGGTGACGTGGACTTGTCTGTTGACTCCACATGACTTCATGTCAGAGTAAAAATACAAACATAATTGGGCATGTGAATTCAACTCCTTCTAATATAAGTCTTGACATTTTTCAGGACTTGTGTGTTTTGGGACTCGACTTGACTCTTCACTTTAAGTTTAATGAAAACTTTTGACCTCTATACAAAAGACTTGGTACTTTCTCTGTTTAGGAGTCAAATGAGCTGTAATTCCCATCACCTGATCCTGATTCTCAAAGATAAGGTTACTCATCACTGTATACAAGTCAGCAGTAGCGGTTTTAGGCACGGGCAGACAGGGCAGTTGCCCGGGGCGGCATTTTTTCATAACACAAAAGGGGCGCACAAGCGCTGAGTAAAAAATAAAAAAGAAAGAAATCTGCGCTGCACAGTGTCTGGATTGTAAACAGCAAGTTGGCACCCCCTGCAGCTGCAGGCGCTCCTGCTGACTGAGAGGGTTCAGGTGTGTATGAAGAACAGGAAGCGGAGGGGTACGGCAGGAGAATTCACCTCTGGGTCTTTCCCAAATGAAATGAGCGGGTAGGGGCTGAATCAACTGTATTAACATGGCTAAAGTCAATCACATCTTGATGTTCTTCCATTTAATGCACATTTCATTCATAATATCATAAACACAGGCCTATCATTCTTTCAGGTTTTTCTGAATTGTGTGAAATGGCCGAATAAAAAAAGGAAAAACAAAACGATTTTGTGGTCACCCCCCCATCAAGGTCAGTTTTTTAGTCCTGACTAAAGGAAACTTATTGAGTCAAGAGCCAAACAGAAGAGATGAACATAAAAAGGCTAAAACCACCAGGTGCCCGATTCGGGGAAAAAAAGAAAAAAAGAGGAGAAAGATAAAGGTATGTACGCTCTCATGATGCATGTTTTCAATTTTTGAACCAGTTAACTGGGATTTTAACAGTTAAATTCGGTCAACAAATTGCTAACAGAGCTAATAGGGCTGAAATATTGAAACGAATATTCAAATGGTTCAAAAAAATTCCTTAAATCGTTTTTTACTTATTCAAACTAGGATTTGTTAAATGCTCGCTGCAGCCTGTGGCCTGACTGAACAACAACAAACACATGTTGATCATGTTCACATAATAATAAATAAAACAACTCTACAAGCAGAAGAAAACTCCCCAGTCACCACTAACTATCCTGTTTATTTATTGCAGATGGCTGCACTGAGGGAGGGGTGGGAGGGGCGCTCAAAGGGGGCTTCGCCCGGGGAGTAATTCCATGTAGAACCGCCACTGCAAGTCAGAATGTAGAGTCAGACCCGGACCTGGTTACTGACCCGTCTGCCTGGTCTGACCTTTATATCTCCTGACCCAAATCAGATTAAAAACAATAAAATATTAATGAAAGTCAGTTGGAAGGCAGTAAAAAATGGAAAATGATAACTTTACAGATTGCTTCGTCTAGCCCACTTTTGAACAATCGGCTCCTAGCTTGGTCCTGTTAACGAGTCGTTCACAAACCGTCCAGTTCCAAGTCACAGACTAACTTCTGTACCTGATTAGAGTCCAGGTCTCATCAGAACTCAGAATCAACACATTGGTTCCCAGCTTGAATTTGTGACTGACTAACCTGAGATTTTAAACCAGGAGGAATTCTAATTTTTACTGAGAACTTGAACTCTTGCCTTAAAGCGTCAGTGATAAACTAAATATTAATGTTTTGGTTCAAACACATTAAATGTGGAACCAACAAAGAGCTGATCCTCTCTATTTGTTTTGCGTTTTGCACCATCTGGAGACATTTAAGAGCTGATTTTACTGCAAAAGTGTTACAGTAATGTAAAGATTAGCAAATAAATGCACATGAGCATTTACTTTGGATCAGATTTAAAGACAACTTCCTTAATTGTTTTGCTTAATTCGAAAAGAAAAGGTTTCAGACCAGCTGTTTGGTTGTCTAAAGACACTAATTGCTCAAAAACAAAAATAATTTTTGAGGATGACGGTCTTCTCAGCTTCAGCTGAAAGTAATTACGTTCCGACACTTTCCAAATCTGAGTTTGAGTAAGAAGAGTACAGGATTTCATCATTTTAACTTGGGTTTGTGCAGGGTTGGATTATAATCCAAACCAAGTGGACTAGAAACAAAAACAAATCTTAAATGTGCCTAAAATGGAACCCAGAGGGACTCCATTCAGCAGAGATCACACATCTGGTTAATTTAGACCCTGAAATTCCTGTCAGATGTAACGTCATGAAGTGACCTGATTTTGAAATTAGGTCATCTAACCCTGGCTATGTCACGTTATACTGTATTTTCCCTTGAAAGGAGTCTTGTGTCTGCACACAGTCTCTTTAATCACAGCCTTCATCAGCGGGACCGCAGCTTCATCAGATAATAAAGATGAACAGTAGCATTCCTTTCCCCAAGGTTCTTCACAAGAGAACTCTTTAGATAAACTTTCTATTCTCCAGAAGAAAGAAGATTTCATAACTGAAAGTAATCATTATAGTTCAAAATAGTCATTGAATTAACTTTTGTTATGTAGAATTATAAGCAATGAAATGTCTCATTAATGTGCTCAATGTTTTAGTAATGTTTACTGGATCAGGTCATCACCATCATCACACCAGACGGAGAGTAAGGTTAAGATTAAATAAATGCATGACACACAGAGTAACCTTGTTCCACATTTAGAGCCAGACTCAAAGTCTCTGCGTCACAGAGTGTGTGCGTTCTAAATTCTTGGTAACCTTTTTAAAGAGATAACAGCAGTCCATAAAACCAGCCCGCTCTGCTTTCTCATCAGTCGGAGAGGAAGCTGGAGACTGGCCATCTCTTAGCAGATCTCCAACCCAGAAAGGATTTTGACACGCTGTCAAAACCTTAAAGCTTTTTGCACCTGCGAAGCTGAGGACGAGACAGTTTTTTTCCTGCAGTACAAAGCTGATGCAAAACTCCTTCAGAGTTGTTTTTGAGACGCGTAGTTTTCAGTCAACTGAACAATCCTGGACTAGAAGTTGGTCTACGGTCTTCTGTACTCGGGGTCTCCGACCCTTCTGACATCTCGGATCTGCAAGGGCGTCTCCCCTTGGGTACGTAGAACACAGTGAGATAGCGTCTGTGTGCAGTTCTATAAGAAACAACTTAGCTTATATGCAAACCAAATTCTCTTTTACCCAGAATGCACCTCTCTGAAGATATGGAGATTCTGATTCACCATCTCATATTAACACAATAGGGCCAGACACCATTTTAGCTCCATCCACTCACAGTAAATAATAGTTAAACCATCTGTCAAGTCTTAATTGTTTGGAAAATAAATTCGTATCTTATTTGCAAATCTGACTGGTTCTTGAATCATAAACAAAGTGTTTACAGTCCCTGAATGAACAAAGAATCTTAGAATCTTCTGCCCAATCATCTTAAAGACCAGGCAGGTGATATTCTATGATTAATAGAGTATCACAGCTATGGGTCACAAGTAATGAGAGTAAAAATAAATAGCTCTAAGCAATTTATTTATCCAGTTACCCTCTATTTGATTCATTACACAGAAGTGTCCGATATGAGCTGCAGTCCAAGAGGATTGGGAACACTGGGGGAAAGTAATCTTGGTTTCTTCAGGATTATGACTTTTTTCAGAATTTAAAGTCATGAAAAAATTATCTTTAATCTCTGAATAATTATCTACTAGTTGTAATTTGTTTAGAAAAAGCTTCATTGTTCTGTATTATGTTTTAAATGTAGAAATCGAAAACAAAAGTTGCAAGAAGAGTGTTGCTTTTCTGTTTGTTGTTGCCTTTTGCAGAAAATAAAAAAACAGATCCAAAAATATAAATAATATGAAACTTCAATGTAATGCTCCTGTGAAAATCTGCTTGTTGTTTTATTTCCCATAAATTTGACTCAGTCTTTGGGAGTCACTGTGGCTCCAGAGCTGCAGGTTGCTTCCCTGGAGGGATTTAGCACTCTCTGTTCTCAGCTTTCCATACACTCAAGGTCAAGATATGACCTAAAAGTTTTTAGGTGAGATAAGCCTGCTGTTGCCATGGATACCTTGAATGAGCTTGTTCCTTTTGAGCCCTGTTAGAGAGGTTATTTCTTTGTCCTAATGAATTTACAGTGCAGATAATTATGTGAGCATGTTTGTGAAAACGAGTCTGTCTACCTGTCAGCTGAACTAATGGCTGTAATAATTTCTGCTTCTTTGTGAACCAGATTCTCGTGAAGCTACATTCTGGATGGTTTGTTTGGGTGTATTTTTCTTTTCTGACAGTGATTCACTGAACTTATTTGTCTTCCACATTAAAAGCCTGTCAGAAAAACCCAAGCGTCACGAGATGACAGAGTTCGACATTTTTCTCCTAATTATGAGTCCATTAAAGCTGCTGAGATCCGAAGCTGAAAAAAATGCTGTGAATTCAAATATTAAGAGTAACTGGTTTAAAAACGTTTTATAATAAATTGTGTTAAAATAAATATTGATGAATTATTCTAAACATGTATTTTTATTTTAAAAAAGCTTCCTGCAGTTAATTTTTTAGGTACTTTGCCCAAATCCATTAAAATAAGGATTACCTTTAAAGAGCAAGTCACCCCAAATCAACTTTTTTTTTCTGATGTGACATCCAGCAATGGTCAGTTTACGTACTGTTTGACCATTCAACATCTGGTCAAAAAGGAGACACGAGACAGCACGTGTTCCCTTTAAATCAGCCTGCCTTCCTCACACCAGCTGGAGCCTAGAGCCTTTAGCTCTGACAGAGATAATGAAATCATAACAATAACATTCTCTCCTTCCAAGGTCCCTCACAGAGCTCCCCTTTATCTAAGTCTCCTTGCCTCACAGAAGAACAGAAGAAAGAAGATGTTTTTAATTAAATTTGAACTTCTAAAATTTGCAAGCTAGATAATCATTAAATACATGTTTGTTTATTGCTACTTATAATAATTATAAATAATGAAATGTTTCATTAATCTGTGCTCAATGATTGTTTCAGCATGTTTACTTGACAAGTTCATAACATTTGCACTCACACAAGTACAAAGTAAGGCAAAGTTAAGTCCATGACACATAATTAACCTTTTACCCAGATCAGAGCCTCCAGATCAAAGAAGGTGTGTGTTTCTGAGATTCTTGGTAACATCCAAACTTGTCAACCTTTGGTTGGCTACACAATCATAACATGAGAACATTAAAACCAGATCACGCTGGTGATTCTTTAGTTCTAGAGAAGTTTCGGATCGGCCACCTGAAGCACACCTCTTCAACCCACCAAAGATTTTGACACGTCGTCAAAATCCTTTCGCACCTGCAAAGCTGATACAACAAAATAGTTTCTGCAGAACAAAGCTGATATTGTTTAGGCTCCTTAAGAGTCCCAGATGCTCGGTTCCATCTGTCTGTTATGACCTGAGACATCTCTGGACTGAAAGGATTGGTACCACGGTATTCTACAGCCCTCTGGTGCCAGCGGTCATCCGACCTCTCTGACTTTTGAATCCACCAAGAGGGTCTCTGAAAACGGGTAATGTATACACACAGATGGCGTCTGATGTGGGTTTTTGATAACAATCAACCTCATAGCTTAACGCAAACCAAATTCTTTTACATCCAGAACTCAGCTCTCCGAGATACGGAAGTTCTGACTAACATCTCATTCACACAACGGTTTCATACATCACAACTAGTTCCATCAGTCACAGTAAATGCTTAGTTAAATTGTCATGTTTTAATTGTTTGAAAATAAATTCTTACTTTTATAAACCTGACTGTTTTCTGAATCAAAACGAAGTGTGTAAAATCCTCTGTAGCAATAAATACAGATTTATATCTATATTTCAAATGTGGCATAGATTTAGCTTGTTTATAATCTTATATTCATTAATGGAGGCACCACCAGTTTCCGGAACTGGACCGTTGGATTTAATATCTATATCTTCGCAAAGTAATCAGTCTCAGATTTAACACCACAAATTAATCTAAAGGATGAATTCTTGACAGAATGTGCCAATTATTCCAGAGAATTGCTAGACAATGATCAGCGTTATTTACGTTTTGTGAGTTTATTACGAACATCAGTTGTGACAATTGACAAAAAGAACCAAACACAGCTTATTGTTTCATGCATGAGAATAAGTAAGTGAATAAGCCCAAAGCTTTATGGCAGTGCTGTGACATAACTAGTCTGTAATAAAAGTGGAAATTTGATGACACATAGGATTATAGTAACTATTAGGAATAATTTCTGAAAGGGGAACAAAGGGTGTATGTGTCAGGACTCGGGTATCTCCCGGCTGACCTTCGGACCACAACTCCCGACATGCCCCTCGTGGGGAGCTCCCAGCTTGCTCCTCGCGGGGATTCCCTCCACGTCACAGCCAAGCAAGGCTATATATGGAAGACGCCGTGACCGGCTTCTCATCTCAGTCATCGTTTCTTCTTCAGAGAGATACGACCAGAGTGATAATAAAACTGTTAAACGTCTCACCTTGTTCGTCTCCTTCATCCAGTCTGATCAGCCTGACAGGATGACTGAGATCCGAGTAGATTCGACGGAGATCGATCGTCTCCGCCACGAGAACGTGCAGCTGCGTTCCATGGTAGATCAGCTCAACACCAAGGTGAACTCCTTGTCCGACCACACCCTGCGTCTATCCACGGCTCTCACGGCTCTCCAACAACAGGCAAACGATCAGCAGCAACAGATCGCTGCACTCCAGCAGCCAACACGCTCTGCTCCTAGGGAGGAGCCCCACTTCAGCCTGCCGGAGAGGTGGAACGGGGAGACGGGGAGCCCCGATGGTCTGCTCGCCACGCTGGACATGCAGTTCGAGTGCCAACCTGGACGCTACCCATCTGCGCGCTCCCGAGTGGCGCATCTCACCTCCCTGCTCTCCGGACGCGCAGCGGAGTGGGCTGCTGCGCTTTACAATTCCAAATCCCCTGCCTGCAACGACTATGCTGCGTTTGTGTCCGCTCTCCGGAAGACCTTTGTTCCCCCCAGCAGCGAAGTGGGAGCAGAGACACGCCTTCTCAAACTCCGCCAGCGAGAACGCTCGGTGTGCGCTTATGCGTCGGAGTTTCGCACCATCTCCGCCAAGCTGCAGTGGAATGACTGCGCTCTGCGGGCCGCCTTCCTGGAGGGGCTGGCACCCTACATCCGTGATGAGTTGGCGGGAAGGGAGCTGCCTCAGACCCTGGATGAGGTGGTTGATCTGGCGCTGCGCATCGACCAGCGGGTTCTGGTTCGACCCAAGTTATCCACGCGTCCACTCAGGACGCCGGTGCCTCGCCCTCGTTCACCCACGCCAGCTCCTGTACCCATGCTGGCGGAGGAGCCCATGCAGCTCGGCCACCTTCCCCCCGAGGAGAGACAACGACGGTGGCGCGAGGGCCTCTGTGCCTACTGTGGCTCTCCCGACCACCGACGCCTGGACTGCCCGCTACGATCGGGAAACGGGGGGCCCCACTGAGTATTGGGGTCGCTCAGTCTGGGTCTTCTTCTACCCCTGTCGCTACTAACCGTCTCCTTATTCCTGTCACCCTCCTCCATGGTGAGGCCTCACTCCACGTAAACGCATTGGTGGACTCGGGGGCCGCGGACAATTTCATGGACCTAGATCTGGCAAAACGCCTACGGATCCCCCTACAACCCCTGGAGAGAGTTATACCAGTGACCTCGGTGGACGGTAGGCCTCTCCAACCCTACCCAGTCCGAGACCGAACCCAGTCACTCCGTATGATCACCCAAGGCCACCAGGAGACCCTCCATTTCCTGGTCATTTCTGCTCCCTCTTCTCCTCTAATCCTGGGGTTCCCCTGGCTCCGTCTCCACGACCCTCATATTTCCTGGTCCCAGAACCGCCTGCTGGGCTGGGGGACCTCGTGCCAGACCCACCTCGTTCCTCCTCCATCCTCGGCGGGTCTTCCGGACGGGGGCCCCGGCTCCACACCGCCCCACCTGCCGCTGCCCTATCGGGACATGGCCGCGGTGTTCGACAAGCGGCGCGCCACCTCCCTGCCACCTCACCGGCCATATGATATGGAGATCAAGCTGCTACCCGGAACCAGTCCTCCCCGCGGGCGCCTTTTCTCTCTCGCGCCTCCCGAGACCAAAGCGATGGAAGAATACATCGCCCAGGCCCTCCAGCAGGGGTTCATCCGACCCTCCTCCTCTCCGGGTGCCGCTGGCTTCTTCTTCGTGAAGAAAAAGGAAGGCGATCTTCGCCCCTGCATAGACTATCGGGGTCTGAACAAGATCACGGTCAAGGACCGCCATCCTCTGCCGCTCCTCACTACCGCTCTGGATGCCATCTCCCAGGCACGGATCTTTACGAAACTGGATCTCCGGAGCGCCTACAATCTGCTCCGTATAAAGGCCGGGGATGAGTGGAAGACCGCGTTCATAACACCCACCGGCCACTGGGAGTACCTGGTTATGCCCTTCGGACTATGCAATAGCCCTGCTGTCTTCCAACGTCTCATTAATGATGTCCTCCGCGACATGCTGGGACGGTGGGTGTTCGCCTATCTGGACGATATACTGATCTACTCCAAATCCGAGGCCGAACACATCCATCATATTCGCGCCGTCCTGACCCGACTCCTGGACCACAACCTGTACTGTAAACCCGAGAAATGCTCCTTCCATCAGCAGTCCATATCCTTCCTGGGTTACAGGATCTCGGACGAAGGGATAACCATGGACCCTCAGAAAATCCAGGCGGTGAAGGACTGGCCCTTGCCAACCAGCCTGAAACAACTGCAGAGTTTTCTGGGTTTCTGCAACTTTTACCGCCGTTTTATAAAGAACTATAGCACCCTCGTAGCCCCTCTCACCTCTCTCACTCGACCAGGCTCCCCTGGCCAGCTGTTTCGTCTAACTCCCGACGCCATTCGGGCCTTCCGCCACCTGGTCACCCGCTTTACCTCGGCCCCGATCCTCCGCCATCCAGATCCTGCAGTTCCCTTTGTGGTCGAGGTCGACGCCTCTGACGTCGGCGCCGGCGCCATCCTGTCTCAAGTCGGGCCCGACGACAGGCTCCATCCCTGCGCCTACTTCTCCAGGAAGTTTTCCACCACCCAGCAGAAGTACGGTGTGGAGAACCATGAGTTACTGGCCATAAAATGGGCATTGGAGGAATGGAGGCAGTGGCTTCTGGGCACCACTCGGCCTTTCACGATCTGGACTGACTATCAGAACCTGACCCACATTAAATCTGCCAAGCAGCTTAACCCTCGCCAGGCTCGCTGGGCCCTCTTCTTTGAACCCTACGACTTCCATCTCGCCTACCGCCCGGGAGCCAAGAACCAGAAGGCGGACGCCCTCTCCCGCCAATTCACCCACTCCACGCCCTCGTCCGAGCCAGCGCCAATCCTCCCGGAACACCGCTTCCTGGGCCAACTGAGGTGGCCGTTGGAGGAAGCTATCCAGAATGCCCTCCGGGACGACCCCGCGCCTCCAGAGACCCCCGCGGGTCGCCTCTATGTCCCCACGGCCTGTCGCAGCGAGGCGTTGTCCTGGGCCCACTCATCACGCCTGTCTGGCCACGCTGGTTTCTCTAGAACTCTTAAATTCCTCCAGCGAGCCCTCTGGTGGCCAGGCATGGCGAGGGATGTGAAAGAATACACCAGCGCCTGTGACGTCTGTGCCCGCTCCAAGAACCCCAACCAGGCCTCGGCTGGTGCCCTCCGACCTCTTCCGGTGCCCAGCCGCCCCTGGTCCCACGTGGGGCTGGACTTCGTCACGGGTCTCCCGCCGGTCAATAACCTCAACACTGTCATGACGGTTACGGACCGCTTTTCCAAGTCTGTCCATTTCATCGCCCTTCCGGGACTCCCCTCAGCCCAACGCACAGCGGAACTGTTCCTGGAGAACGTGGTGCGCCTCCACGGGTTCCCAGTGGACGTGGTCTCGGATCGGGGGCCCCAGTTCACGGCCCGGTTCTGGAAAGCTTTCTGTCGGCTGATGGGAGCATCGGTCAGTCTATCTTCAGGCTACCACCCGCAGACCAATGGCCAGACGGAGCGGGCTAACCAACAGCTGGGTCGGTACCTTCGTTGTTTTGTCTAGGCTCAACCCTCGCAGTGGCCTAAATACCTCCTCTGGGCGGAACTGTCCCACAATATTCACACCTCATCTGCCACTCGGCTGTCCCCTTTCGAGGTCTGCTATGGCTTCCAGCCCCCGGTCTTTGCCCACCAAGAACCCGAGGTCGCCGTTCCGGCAGCGGAAGCCATGGTGAGATGCTGCAAGAGCGCCTGGATCAAAGCACGAGCCTCCATAACCAGAGCTAACACCAGCTATGCTCACCAGCATCTCCGTCGACACCGTCCTGGTCCCTCCTATGCTCCTGGGGACAAGGTCTGGGTGTCCACGGCTGACCTTCGGGTCCGTGCCGGGTCCAAGAAACTCGCCCCTCGGTTCCTCGGCCCATACCCCATCCAAAGGGTCATCAACCCGGTCACGTACCGGTTGCGGCTGCCGGCTACTCTCCGCATCCATCCCACCTTCCATACCTCCCGGCTCAAGCCCTACGTGGAGTCCTCCCTTCTCCCGCCTCCGGCTCCGGCGCCGCCTCCTGCCCGCTTCCTCGACGGTGAGCCTATCTACACCGTCCGGCGCATCCTGGACGCTCGCCGCAGGGGTCGGGGCTGGCAGTACCTGGTGGACTGGAAGGACTATGGCCCCGAGGAACGCTCCTGGGAGCCGGCTCGGTCCATCCTGGACCCTTCCCTGATCTCTGACTTCTGGGTCCGCCGGGGTCGCGCTGGGACTTCTGGAGCCGTCCCTGGACCGGGGGGTCCTGTCAGGACTCGGGTATCTCCCGGCTGACCTTCGGACCACAACTCCCGACATGCCCCTCGTGGGGAGCTCCCAGCGTGCTCCTCGCGGGGATTCCCTCCACGTCACAGCCAAGCAAGGCTATATATGGAAGACGCCGTGACCGGCTTCTCATCTCAGTCATCGTTTCTTCTTCAGCGAGATACGACCAGAGTGATAATAAAACTGTTAAACGTCTCACCTTGTTCGTCTCCTTCATCCAGTCTGATCAGCCTGACAGTATGTGTGTGTGTGTATGTATGTGTGTGTGTGTGTGTGTTCTCGTGGCTCGTTATGGCAGAAGAAGAAAGGGGATCTTGAGGGCTAAACGTGAATTTCTGATCGAAATGAAACACGCCATAAAAGAAATGGACTAATCTGAATTCACTAATCAGGCTTAGCACAAAAGTCAGCCAGATGAGAACTTCACAGACCTTTTTCCGTCACCAAAGAGGTGTCCTGTAGGCTGGTTCAGCCGGGTCCAGAAGCTTGAATGCGGCCTTCAGGGGCTGTAGGACCTTTTGGCACCTCAGCTTAGGTCAACGGCGTCTGTGGTATGTAGAAGGAGGTGCTCTCCCGTAGTGGCTTGACTCAAGGTTCCTTCACTTCAGCAGCCTCGAAACGTGGAATTCAGATTGCGGGCCCAAATTATCCCAAACGGAGCCGAATCATCAAACTGTTCCAAATTGCTTTTACTCTTAATGTGAGAACTCGACCGAACACGCAGACTTCCGGTTTCACGTAGGAAGCCAAAACAAAACAAACAGAGTTGCTTCTAAGTTTTACCGTAACTTTTCAGAGCTAATTACTTGACAACTGTAAAGCGCCGGGTTCTGCTAGGCCAGATGGAAACAGCCCGCAGGGATTTGTGAGTAAGGCGTCCTTTGTTCTTTGCTCCTGCCACCACGGGGTCTGAACTTCTGGTTTCATAAACTTTCTTTTGGTCACACCCACATGTATTTCACTCCTTAACCCCTTGATGGCACTGTGGCTCCTTCACATAGCCTCTGCCTTTCCAACAATGACCACAATTTACCAAAGTTGGTCCAAATGAGGGGCAAAGTATTACTTTAAACAGACGAGAACTAAATGTATGTCTTAAAACTGGGCCGTTTTACCATTAGCATGAATTTTAAGTGGAGAAACACAAAATGACAGAGGTTTAACATAAAAGAAAACACAAAACAAACAGTTTAGGTCTGTGGCTGATAAGATTTTAACTTAGAGCACCTTGATTTCCACTTTAAGGGTAAACAACCTAAACACCTTCTTTGAATGTAGAAAAACAGGAATGCAAGGTTTATAAAGACTCAAGTCATGAAGCTCCCAGGAGGACATTAAGGGAAGCTTTACGGCTTCCCCCATCTTGAGAAAAGGGTTAGTTTGAGATTTGATGTATAGCAGACCAGTTTCTGATATTTCTTGCGCCTCCTGATTGGCGCAGAAGGGAGGCCAGTCAAATTGGTGCAATTTACGATCATGGGAGAGAGTCGTAGGAGGTAAACAGAATGCTGAAACTGCGGGTCAGTTTCAAATTCCCCTTTTTGTTTTCTGCTAAGAGTGAAAGAAACCTTTGTGTGAAAATGTTATTGTTCTTCTCCATGTAAATTCAAACAAAGTTAACTTGAGGATATAAAATGTGGATTTCCGCTACACCATAAAGATTCCTAGAATCTTCTGATTAAACACAATAAAGACCAGGCAGGTTGATATTCTATATTTAGATAGAGTATCACAGCTAGAGATAATATAAATATTGAGCTCCTAAAGTACTCAATTTACCTAACCCTGCACTGATAAACTATATAAATGTGTGTCTAATTGTGTTGAATACACGTGCAGTCAATAGTTTTGCTCTTTCGTGCATTTTAGTTCAAGTTTAAATGTTATGCCTAAAACTGTCATTGTACCGTTGTCAGGTAAAATCTCTGCATTGCATTTGAATTTAAATCTGCCATCGCTATTGGCTAAGAGGTACCCTAGAACGTTAGCTGGTACCATATGATGTCACAATGTCGTTGTGAGCCTGTGTGCGTGTGTGTTCGTTAGCGGCTCCGTAGAATGTCTGATCTTCCGCTGTCAGAAAAATGCTTTAAACTGCAGATTTAGTTTTAATCAGAAGCTGGAATGGTTCGTATCAACAGCAGTGTAAATGAACTGTCTAGTCCTGGGATATTTGGGAAAGCTGGTTCCTGTGTTTTCATGCTTATAAATGTAAACTGCCTTCTGAAAGATCCCAGAGCTTTATTATCCGACTCACATTTCTCTTTAAACGTCAAATTTCTGATTTTTCTGAGTTTTTGTGAAGCTGATAACTGGACTAAAACAGGAAGTTTATTCCTTGATTAATGCTCAACATTCCCAAAAGGCTTGGATCACTGGAACCTGCATTTTGGATTTTTCCAGGTCTGAAGTAGGGCAGCTGTGTTTCAGCTCCAAGAATAAGGTCTGGAGTTCTGCTCTGCAGCCCAGGAATATGATCAGGACTGCTCCTGGTCACAAGGCGTGTCCCAGTGGGAGGAAACGCCAGGAGGACTCGGAACCAGAGGGATTGTTTATCCCCTCTGTTCTGGGAATGTCTCTGGATCCTCCAGAGGGAGCAAGGGAGAGGGATGTCTGCGTTTCCCACCTGGGCCCAACCTGGAATATTGCCTCTGAAGATTTTCAACAGTTTTACAAATTGAAATCTTTTTGATAAATCTGAACGGTTTCAACTGAATTCCCAGTATTTCTGCTCTGATCTTCACCTCAATGAGAAGTATTGTTAGTTTTAGTTTAGTTTCCATATTTAAGTAGTTTTATTCAAATGATTGTGTTTGAATTTCATGGCTGCTTTTGTTTAGAGTTTTTTGTAGTTTATAAATGCAACTTTATTGTTTTCTTTTCATTACTGCTGAAGTTTAACTTTTACCTGAGGAATCCGCTAATCTCGACCTTTCAGAGCGAGGTCTATTTCCCACTCGCTGCACCACCGTATTATCTTTTCATTTTGGTGTCCTCGGTGAATTTTCCCACTCCAGCGAGGCCTCGCTGAGCCTCTCCAGCACTCAAAGTGAAGGTCAGTAATCTTTCTGTTGGCGCCAGCATGAAATAGTCCTCCGCTCTGGGTCCTGAGATGGTTGGGTTGTTAGAAATGTCCTCCAGCTGCTCCCAGAGGGGTGGAGCTGGGTCACAGGTTAGAGGAGAGAGCCGAGAGGGAAATCGTTTATGTTCACCATAAACTCTCCTGTTCCTGTTGAGGTATAAAAATAATAAATCGACTTGAATGAGGTGACTAATCAAAAACTTTGAGATGAGAGCATTTTTGGTCCTGCAGAGTCGAAGCTGCACAGAAGTCTTCACGAGGAACAAGCAGGTGGAGGGTTTTACCCGTTGCTGCTGCTTGAAACAAAAACTGTTGAAGATCTTTGTGTTTTACTGCTTTTGGTTTATTCAATCAGCTGGACATCCCGTGTTGTTTAAACCTTCTACGAGAGGCTTCGCCGTTTCTTTAAGCACTTGTTTCTGACATTTTATAACGGCTTGATTTAGGAGCAAAATTCCCAAAACCAAACCAGAAACAGGTAAACGGGTTTGTTTGAGAGACAGAAGAGACCCACATGGCAGCACAAACAATACAGAAAGTGATTTCTGTATAAAGTTCCTCCTTAAGGGGAACACCGAGTGTAAAGCAGGAACAGTTGTCTCTCTTTGCATTTGGCAGCAAACCTTATGTCTCCATCTAAGGTTGTAATAATAATAATAATAATAATAATAATAATAATTACCCTAATTATCAGGATTTAGAGTAATAATGTTTATTTTATTAAAAGTAAAGTTTACTCATATTCTTGCTGTATCTGCAGTGGTCTTTAGTCGGACATCTTAAGTGATTAGTTACAGTTACCAATTAGTTTTTCCAAAAAGTAATCGAGTTAGTGACTCAGTTACCACATTGTAAAAGTAATTAGTTACCTGGCAAAGTAACTGTGACACTTTTACTTTTATATTGTAAAATGCGGTTATGCTTTATAATATCTATAAGCTCAAAGACTTCTGTAATTAATTATTCTAACCATCTAGAATGAACAGAAAGTATATTCTCATGGATATCCGGAGTGTTCATTTTACTAGGATCAGTACAATTATAGATATATGAAATACATATCTAGTCTGCATAATGAATGTTAAAATGGCCACCTTAAAGAGCAAGTCACCCCAAGTCAACATTATTTTGCTGAGTGTCTAATTGTGTTGTGGACACGTGTTCTCAGTAATTTGGTTAAAAGTAAAAAATTCTGCCTAAAACTGTCAGCGTTGCTCGGTTGTCAGGTCAAAACTCTGCACTGCATTTGAGTTCAAATCTGCCCTCGCTATTGGCTAAGAGGTACTCTATGACGTTATCTGGTACATTATGATGTCACAATGCTGTTGTGAGCTTGTTTGTGTGTATTTGTTAGCGGCTCCGCCCTCTCAGTCTGCCAGGCAACAGCATTTGTTGCATTTTTCAAACAGGAAGTGGGAGTGGAGTAAGTTCCTTTTAGGGGGTGACTTGCTCTTTAAGTTTTCAGGGATTCTCAGATATCTCAACCTTAATTCCTACTTGTGTCATAACCAAAAACAGACACTGGTAGTGTGTGAATGAGTGTGTGAATAATGGAGGTGCCTAGAAAAGTGACATGATATAAATCAGTCATTATTATTATTATTATTATTATTATTATTATTATTATTATTATTATTATTATTATTATTATTATTATTATCATCATTATTATTATTATCATTATTATTATCATCATCGTTATTATTTTTTTTTAATTATTATTATTATCATCATCATTATCATTGTCGTCGTTGTTGTTGACAGGAGACGTGAAGCTTCAGAACTGCAGTCCAATAACACTGAACCAACAATGAAGGACAGACAAATGGAAAGACGTCATCACAACATCTCACTCAGGGTTCGGGACAACAAACACCCTAGTGGCTCTCAGGAGAAGGGATGGTGGCTTGTGAACTTGCTCACAAGAATGACGCTCACCACAAACAGCCAACAAAATCCCAAATGAAGTCAACAGGATCACCAACATTTTTACTCTATAAAATAAAGTGTGTAACACATAAAAATGACACGAAACCCTGAGGTGTTTGGACCACACTTTAAGGTGGCTGGAGTGTGTTGGTTCTGCTCGGATCACCGCGGTGTACCTCGGGGATGTCTCGTACAGCCGTAGCTGCAGGATGTGTGTACTATATTTGTCTGAATTCTGGTGCCAGGCCCGGTGATCCCTGAGCTTGGTGCTGTCTGAGCTAAAGGACTGAGCTGAGCAGATAACCTGGTGTGGCTGTTGTTGGAGCGTTGATCCCCGGGGTTTTAAAATCCAGCTGCACATGACCTCTAACCTGCCACCAGCTCTTGTGGCTGCAACACAATCACGGACACACAAAAACACCGATCCTAAAATAAAAGCAGGACTCACGCGAGCTTCTGAGCCCTACTTGTAGGTCACGGCTGAGACATACAGAAATAATAACATAGGAAGACTGTGTGGGCGAGCCCTGATGAGTCATCAGATGTGGCCTTAAAACGTATTCATGTGTTTGTATTATTGTGGCCACATGCATACGTCTGAAATGCTGTGCCTTTGCGTCCTTTGATGCACATGTTTGTGTGGTTGGGATTAAAACACCAAGTTTTAGTGGTTTTAATTGTCTTTTCCAGTTAGACTTGACCCAGTTTAAATGTGGAGTACCTCAGAGGTCTGTTTTCAGCCCAGTAAGTCTTTCTTTCATGTCTGAGGCAAATACATTCAGCCTTTTGTCTGCATGGCAGATGACAGAACATATTATGGGATAGTTTGTTGTTGTTGTGAGTTATTTGTGTTAATTTTATTGACTTTGATCTCAGAAACAGTATCTTGTTGGAGAATTCAGACGTGAATCAGAGCTTCTGAGGATGTCTTTCTCTCCTTTAAAACCACTCAGCTAATAAAAACGATCACTTTATTTCTGACACACACACACACACACACACACACACACACACACACACACACACACACACACACACACACACACACGCACGCACACACACACACACACACACACACACTCACACACACACACACACACACACACACACACACACACACACACACACTGATATAATTGCATTACTCTCTTGCATCCCCTCTTCGTCTCTGTATTACTCCTCTTCTCGTTCTGATCCTCCCCTCTCTCTCTCTCTCTCCCTCTCTCTCTCTCTCTCGCTCTCTCTCTCTCTCTCTCTGACTCTTTCTTTTCTGGCTCACAAATCTTGAAAATTGAGATCTGAAGGATGAAGCCGAGGAAAGCCTCTACACAAGGCTACCTCTCTCAGTCATATAAAGACACTTGTCTGGCATAGAAAAACCTCTTGGTATAGATTTCTCTGAGTGGGCCTGCCTCTTCTTCTCAGCACGACCGTTTTTTTTCCGCTAACGACACTCAGATGTGTGATGTGCTTTTATCTGGAAGAGGTGTCGTTGGACTTTAGCTCCCAGCATTATGATTCACAGCTGAGTTTAGTTTCCATCTAATTCCTGACAGGAAAGGAGAAAATGCTGGAGATGGACCGGACCTGCATTTACATTTTGATTCCTTCTGATTCGCCACAGTCGGGTCGGTTCTCCACATGGCTTCAGATAATTTCATGCACTCCCATCCTGCTCACACACAGAACGGGTCCTCCTCAGCACCTTCTGCTGCAGAGGAGTTCACAGCACATCACCAGCCACCCTTGACTCAGAACCAGATTCAGGATTACTGAAAGAAACAAATAACTGAAAGTAAAAGACACTAGAAAAATTTTCATTTCTTGCAGAAATGCTGTTGGAATGCTGGATAGCTGACACTGTAAGCTAAAGCTACTGAACAGCTGAACTGAAGCTGAAACTAAGCAAATTGAGCTGAATGTATGGAAAGATGTAGAAGCAAAAAACACCAACCACCAAGTAAAGCACAAACAGTAAGTGAATAATAGAGAAAAATTATCCTAAACAGCAGAAAACTGAAATCTGAACATTGTATAAAAATCTGGACAGCTAAAATGTGTAAACACCTGTTATTTCAGTAGGACAAGTTTAACAGTTTAATCTTTACATTAAGCTGAACTGTGAAATTAGCAGTTTATGCTAAATTTGGAAACTGATTGCTGAAGCTGCTGAATAGCTGAAGTGAAGCTGAAACTAAGCTAAACTGTCAAAATGAGCTGAATGTATTTAAAGATTTAGAAGCAAAAATCACCAACAAGTGTAATAAAGCTCAGAATGTAGGTGAAGAATGGACAAAAAAATGGTAAACAGCAGAAAACTTAAATCTTTGAACATGGATTAAAAACTCAAAAGTTGAAATGTTAAACAGCTGGCATTTGAATGAGAATAGTTTAATGGGTACATTTTTACAATTGGCTGAGCTGTGAATTTAGAAACATTTACTGATATCTGAAACTGATTAACATACATTCAGACTTCATATGGAATTAATGAATGGTTGGATGAATGAAATTATGTGTCATGGTCTGGGGAAGGTGCTTAACCCAGGACATGCAGAATCACAACACAACTCACGGGTTTTAAACTAAATGATAAAAGTTTATTTATAGAACGAGAACATAAGGTGCATTGGAAATTCCAGCGGAGGTCGGGAGAAAGGAGCGCAGCATCTGAGGAGGGGGAGAGCAGATAAAGGTGAGTCCTGAGAGGTAAGTCTTAACTGGTAAGGTGCAGAGAAAAGACTTACAGGGAATTATAGGTGGAGGTATAGGGAAGGGCAGATCTAGAGTCAGGGTGTGTCCAGGTGAGTAGGTCCAGGAGAGGGAGCGTGTGGAGAGCAGGTGAGCGGAGCAGATGGAGGAGAAGACCAGAGCGCTGCGTCCAGAAAGTTTATGTAGAAGGTGAGTATCCAGATGAGTAACAGAATCCAGAGAAGCTTCTGCACAAGTGAAGATCCAAATTCCCGAGGCAGGCGTGAGCATAACACAATTACAAAATAGATTAATCCTAAAAATAGCAAGAGTCACAAGACAACAGTAAGTCACTGGAAGGCTGGAAAACTACCGAGCTGTAGTAATCATCCCGCATCGAGGAGTGTTCTCCCACTCCTTAAGTAACTGGTACCGCTGATTGTTCATCTGCCACAGCTGGAAGCCTCCCTCTCCTGAAACACAACTCAAAGCTGGAAAGTTTGAGAGGAGTACTCACCCCAACTCATGACAGATGAATGGACTGTTGGATGGATGGATGGATGGATGGATGGATGGATGGATGGATGGATGGATGGATGGGTGGGTGGGTGGATGGATGGATGGATGAATAGAAGCGGGTATGGAGTTATATGTGGATGGATGGATTCCTTAGGCCAAGCTGATCGATTTGATGTCTCACATGTGTGGGTGTGCAATTCCATTTAGCCAGAAGATGATTGATCTCTCTCAACCAATCAGGGAGCTGGGAGGGAGCGGGGCACATTCCCACCTTCTGACGGTCAATCAAAATGAACTTGTTTCTAGTTGTAAGTACAGATAGTTCAAAAAGATCAAAAACAGGAGTCTGTTATTGGCTCAATATTCACCTTTTTATATTCATTCCTATGAGACTTGGTTAAAGTGATTTGTAGTTCCTTGTGTTGCCATGGTAACAGATGACAGGAGTCTGCTTTAATAAAGCAATGTACATTGTCACATGACTCTTTTAAACTTTGAATATCATTTCTATATTAAAGTATGGTGATACAGTTGTGTCTAAAATGTTATTAAATGTTGTTGCTAAGCATGTTGCCATGGTAACGCTGAACACAATATCAAGTTAATATAAGACTCCTGGGACCAAGCAGGTTGAATTGATGTATCTTATGTGTGGGTGCATATTTCCTGTTAGGCAGAAGACTATTGAAAACTCTCAGCCAATGAGAGAGCAGTGAAGGAGGAGGGGGTGGTTCCTGCCTTCTGACTAGTGTTAAAATGTCAGCTATGCTGCTAGTTTTAAGTGTATTGAGCTCAGAAAGATAAGAAACAGCAGTATGCTATAGGCTCAATATTAGGCTTTTCACATTCATTTCAATGAGACTTGTTTGGGGATATCCCTATGCACTTGTGTTACCATGGTAACAGATAACGAATTTAAAATTGACTACAAGATTCCCGAGACCAAGCTGGTCGATTTGATGTATCATATGTGTGGGTGCTCAATCCTGCTTGGACAGAAAATGGTTGAACACTCAACCAATCAGAGAGCAGCACTGTTTTCCCACCTTTTCCCCCGCTGTAGGAGGCCTGCAGCTGTACTCTTTCCTGTTAATGAGAGAAGTCTTTAAATCTGTCCTTCAGAAGTGAAATTGGACCTGTCAAACTTCTCATCACCATTCAAAAAGTACTGGACCGAATAGAAAATTTCAAAAAGCGTGGGTGGCAGAAGGCTTTGGTGGTCATGTGTGTGGAGTCTTGTGCCTACCACAAATGTTCTAGAAGACATGAGGAGAACATTTGAGCTGTCTGTCAGCCACAGCTGCCTTTTTTTTAAAAGGGGTTTAAATGGATGAAAGCTGGCACAGTCCTTCTGGGGATTGTAACACAAAAATGTAATACCAACAGCAAAACCAAAGACATCACTTGCTCAGCTGCTCAGATGTCATTTCAGACCTCTGACACATCTTACCGCCATTCAAAAACTGCTGCACCTATTGGAAAATTTCAAAAAGTGTGAGTGGCAGAAGGCTTTGATGGTCATCTATGTGAATTTTTATGTGCCTACCAAGAAGCTATGACGAGAACATTTTAGTTGTCTGTAGCCAATTGGAGGAGAAAATCTCTGTTCCTTTAACATAGGTTTCAGTGAGACAGAATCAGGGTCTCTCCTCCTTCTGAGGCTTGTAGAGACAGAAATGTAACACTTAAGGACAAAATGAAACCCATTCTGAAAAGCTGACAAAAATTTTACTTTTTGAGATATGATTTGTTTCAGTACTCCAAACGGTCTGGGTGTTGCCAAGACTTGTTTCCAGAAAATGTGAAGGTCAAAAGTTAGAGTGCGGAATTTTCAGTTTAGAGTGGGGAGAGACAATTTTTAAATTTTGAATATTCTCAAAGAAATGAACAAAACGACCACAATGTTTGGAGTACATTCATGATTTATAGCTCAAAACAAAGGTATATCCGTTAGCTGCAAGCCAGCGTGTGTCTCATTTTAATAGGATTCATGGTTTTCTCAGGACAATGCCAGAAATGGAGCAGAGGAAGGTCATCGCTCCCATCTCTGCAGATTATAAATTTTGAGATTTTTTTCTGAAAATCTCAAGCCGTACGTCAACTTCTACCTGTGATTTTAGAAAAACTATAATTGATATCACAAAGATTATTGAACCAGTAATACCTGAAAGTCTTGTAAGTTTGTTGAAACTTGAATGAAATCTCTAGGTTAAAGTTAACCTATAAGAGTAAGAGTTCAAAAAAGTTATAGGATTTAGCTGAAAATTGAGCAATCCCATTCATTTCATTGGGACCAAAAATAGCAGAAAAAGCTGAATATCTCAAAAAGTATGAAATATTTTAATACCAAAAGTCATTGACTAGTGTCAGTGAATTTACAGCAATCCTCATACTAAGCAAGCATTTAGCAACAGTGGACAGGAAAACTCCTTTTTAACAGGAAGAAACCTCCAGAGGATCCTGGCTCAGTATAAGCAGCCATCCACCACGACTCACTGGGGATCGAGAAGACAGAGCACACACACACACACACACACACACACACACACACACACACACACACACACACACACACACACACACACACACACACACACACACACACACACACACACACACACACACACACACACACCAAGCAATGTGTGCACCAAGTGGTGTGTTACACCGTGATTGCTTAGTAAATATTCTATTTGGCGAGAGATAAACTTTATTGTACTTATCCTAGTGAATCTATAATTAAACAGGTAAACTAGTAGTAGCACATCCAACGTCAAGGAAAGCACAATTTTATTATCAGGAGAGGGAGAATGTTTAAGTGGTTAGCAGCAGTGTGCTAGACGATGGCCCCCTCCATGAGGCCACCACAGCTCAGCAGAACATCATTGTAGCTTCTTCTGGGGAGAAAAACACTTAGAGAAAAAATAAAGTTAATAGCTGGAGTAGCAGGAAATAATACAGTTAAAGAGCAGACTGTAGAAGAAAGTAGTAGAGTGTGAAAAGTGGTCAGTGTATCCTCCAGCAGTCTAAGCCTATAGCAGCATAACTACAGAGATAACTCTGGAAAACCTATCCTTTTTAGATGAAGGCATGTTGTAGGCAGGGCAAGGTAGAGCCGTCTTTACCGACTGTATACTCCACCTCCCTCTACTCCCCCACTTGTCCAGATCTAGGCTAACATCAGATTTTAACCATAAGCCCTATCAAATAAAAATGTTTTAAGCCTAGTCTTAAAAGTAGAGGTGTCTGCCTCACGGACTAAAGCTGGGAACTGGTTGCACAGGAGAGGAGCCTGATAACTAAAAGATCTGCCTCCCATCCTAATTTTAGATATTCTTGGAACCACCAGTAAACCTGCAGTCTGAGAGCGAAGTGCTCGGTTAGGAACATATGGAACAATCAGATCATTGATGTATGATGGAGCTTGATTATTAAGAGCTTTATATGTGAGAAGGAGGATCTTAAAATCTATTCAGAATTTAACCGGTAGCCAATGTAGGGAAGCTAAGACAGGAGAGATATGATCTCTCTTTGTAATTCTCATCAGAACTCTAGCTGCAGCATTTTGGACAAGCTGAAGACTTTTAACTACATTCTGTGGACTTCATGAGAGTGATGAATTACAGTAATCCAGTCTTGATGTACTAAATGCATGAACTAGTTTTTCAGCATCACTCCTGGAAAGGATGCTTCTTAAAAAACAGAGTCTCGACCCCTCTCTCCATAGCAGCTTCAGACCCATCTCTAAACTTCCGTTCATCTCCAAGATCTTGGAAAAGGATGTGGCTAAACAACTCACAGCTGCTCTTGATGAACATAACATCTATGATAGCTTCCAGTCAGGTTTTCGTAGAGCTCATCCTACTGAAACAGCTCTTCTTAGGGTCTCTAATGACCTTCTGACTCACAGTGATGCAGGGGACTGTTCTGTTCTGGTCCTGCTGGACCTGACTGCAGCCTTTGACACTGTTGACCATCACCTGCTACTGGAGAGGCTGAGAGACTGGGTAGGCCTATCAGGATCTGCTCTGAAGTGGTTCTCCTCTTATCTCTCTGAGTGCTCCTTTTCTGTGGCCGTCTCCAAGTTTAGGTCCTCCACCACCTCCCTTACCCATGGTGTCCCACAAGGTTCTGTGCTGGGGCCTCTGCTCTTCCTCCTCTATCTGCTTCCTCTTCAGCACATCCTGAGCTCCTTCAAAGGAATCTCCTACCATCTTTATGCAGATGACATCCAACTGTACATCTCCTTTAAGCCCCATGAGATGTCTAAGCTGCAGCTGTTACACACCTGCTTAGACTCTATTAAAACCTGGATGGCTGGGAGCTTTCTTTAGCTGAATGAAGATAAGACTGAGATCCTCATCTGTGCCCCAGACAAGCTGGTTCCCAAAGTCAGAGACTCTCTTGGTCAGCTTGCTTCTCACACCAAACCTTCCGTCAGGAATCTTGGTGTGACCTTTGACCCAGCTCTCACCCTGGATTCTCATGTCAGTTCTCTTGTTCGCTCTTCCTTCTTCCATCTCAGGAACGTTGCTAAGATGAGTCCCATTCTGTCCCACTCTGAACTTGAGACAGTTATCCACACCTTCATCTCCTCTCGCTTAGACTACTATAACTCTCTTTTCACGTGTCTGAGCAGAGCCTCCCTGAACCGTCTACAGGTGGTTCAGAATGCCTGTGCTCGGCTTCTGACCAAGTCCTCCAAACACACCCACATCACCCCGCTTCTCCTCCAGCTTCACTGGCTGCCAGTCAATTTCAGGGTTCATTTCAAGATCCTGATTCTGGTCTTTAGGGCCTTACATGGACAAGCACCATCTTACATTGGTGATCTTCTTAGTCCCTGCACCCCCAGCAGGTCCCTGAGGTCCAGTGATCAAAGCCTACTGGTTGTGCAGCACCAGGCTAAAGACCAAAGGTGACAGATCATTTGCTGCTGTGGCACCCAGACTCTGGAACTCTCTCCCCCTGAGCCTGAGATCAGTGGACTCAGTGGTCTCCTTTAAAAAGCAGCTGAAGACTCACTTGTTCAAGTTGGCTTTTGTATGACCTTCTTCATCACTCTCTCTTTATTCTGCTCTCCCCACCTATTCCACCTTCCTCAGGATCCACTGATTTCCCTCTTTCCTGTTCACTCTCTCTCTTTCTTAACATTTTTTTCTTTTAAATCGCAATTGCTTATTCTTGCTCATTTTAAACATATTTTTAACATTTTCTAAATGCTTTTTTATATTTTTACAATTTTTTACATTTTTTGTTTTTGTGAAGTGCCTCGTGATTTTTATCTTGAGAGGCGCTATAGAAATGATATTTTCTTCTTCTTCTTCTTCTAATCCTAGCAATATTTCGAAGGCGGAAAAAGGAAATCCTACAAACCTGTTTAACTTTGGATTTGAATGACATGTCCTGGTTGAAGATAACACCAAGTTCCTTACTTTGTTCTCTGAGATTAATGTAATGCCATTCAGGTCAGTTGATTGACTAAGCAATTTCCTTTTCTGGATTTTTGGTCCAAAGATGAGAACTTCTGTCTTGTCTTGATTTAAAAGCAAAAAGTTTAGAGTCATCCAATTTTTTATGTCCTCAAGACAAGCCTGTAATCTACCCAACCGATTAGGTTCATCAGGGTTAATGGATAAATATAACTAAGAATCATCAGCATAACAGTGAACTTTTGTCCCATGCTGTCTAATGATTTTACCAATTGGGAGCATATATATAGTAAAAAGAATTGGTCCAAGCACTGAAACCTGTGGTACTCCGCAAGTAACCCTGGAGTATGAAGATGATTTGTCATGTACGTTTACAAAATAAAATCTGTCAGACAGGTAGGATTTAAACCAGCCTAGCACTGTTCCTTTGATCCCTACAACATGTTCAAGTCTTTCTAAAAGAACATTGTGATCAACTGTGTCAAAGGCAGCACTGAGATCTAACAAGACTAGAACAGACACAAGATTCTTATCTGAGGCCATGAGAATATCATTTGTAACTCTCACTAATGCAGTTTCAGTGCTGTGATACTCTCTAAAACCAGACTGAAATTCCTCAAACAGACCATTAGTGTTTAAATGCTCACATACTTGGATGGCCACTATTTTCTCCAGGACTTTGGATAAAAATGGAAGGTTAGATATTGGTCTATAATTCATTGGGTCATCTGGATCCAGAGAAGGCTTCTTAAGTGGAGGTTTGATTACAGCAACCTTAACATCTTGTGGTACATATCCATTTACTAAGGAGAGATTGATTATATCTAGAATGATGAAGACCCAAACCTGACCAGCACCCTGGAGAAACCAGGTTCTGGATCTTTATGATGTAAAACTCATTCACACCAGTAGGACCAGATGGAGAACATAATGGTGGACCAGACCAGTCTAGATCAGGAACTTTTCACCCGCTTCTGTCAGTCAGATGAACAAGTACCTCAAAACCCAGACAACAGGATGTGGAGCAGATTTGTGAACTTTGACCTTTAAGCAGGTTTCTGATCTTCACTGCTTTGAGGTTGAAGCGTTTCATAAAGTCAAATCTGAGGAAACAGATCTGGATCTGGTCTGGGTTGGGAGTGAGATAAGTTTGTGTCTCCTGTCCTGCTCCAGCTGAGTGATGATGCGATGGAGAACAGATGAACGGATTAGGAACTTTTCTGCAGTAACAAGTGGGTTCATCCATTCTGGAGCTCAGCTGAAAGGTTTAAATCAGGCGTGCTGAACCCTGGTCCTCGAGGACCGGCATCCTGCATGTCTTTGCTCCAACACTTCTGATTCAGCGGTTGATTCACCTGTTCTGCAGCTCATCAGGCTCTGCAGAAGCCTGTTAATCACCTGCTGATTGAAATCAGGTGTGATGATGCAGGGTTGAAACAAAATTCTGCTAGATAGCGGCCCTCGATGGACCAGGATTCCCCACCCCTGGTTTAAACTCAGGATTTATGGTTCCAACCTTCATTTGTGTTGATGAGATTTAGTTCAGGACCAGAAGATGATGTTCCGTCAGCTGTCTGAGATCAACATCAGAGACCATCTTCCTTCATCATAGAGGTGCTGCTCCTTCTCAAAAGGAACCAGTTGAGGCAGTTCGGAGACCGGATGAGAGAGGAGACTTCGGATTAGACTAGAATTTGTTGAAAATGTCCTTCTGGGAAGACATTGGGTTCCCTCAGGAGGAGCTGGAGTTACCGGGATCTGAAAAAGATCTGGTTTCCCCTCCCGTTCTGGATGGATGGATGGATGGATGGATGGATGGATGGATGGATGGATAGATGGATGGATGGATGGATGGATGGATGGAAGGATGAAAGCTAATGCATATTTTTTTGCTTTTGTTCATGAAAAGTTCTGAAATTATCAAAACTATTTGATTTTTTCATGTTTTCAGCTGAAATAAAGGGACCTTCTTCACTTTTAAAACTTGATTTGATCTTTGAAGATAAAACCCAGTTTGTTGCCACCCTGCTGCTGGAGGACGTCTCGGATGCAGGTCAAAACTAAACGACCAGTACCAGACTGGGTGGTGCTGGTGGTCCCACGGCCTCAGCAGGGCTGTAAGTCTCATCACTTCAGCTCGGTGAGGCAGCGCCTCTTTCCCTGCTGCAGAACTCCAGCGGGGTGATGGAGACTCCCACCATGATTGAACATAATGACGTGTGAACCCATTAGGCAGCTAATCAGAAACACCAATGAAGCCCACGATGATGAAGGTGGTGTCGGGGAGAACTCTATCCCCATCGTCAGGAGAAGGTTCTGCTGCTGTGGGTGAGCGCAGGCAGGAGGGTGTTTATGAATAATGCAGCTCCATCAGGCATGGGGGGTGTCGGGTAAATTCACCCATCAGAGGCAAACCCATAAAAATCGGCAGCTTTTATTAGATTTTCTTTAACAAATACAAATAAAGAAGTTTGTTCCACCATTAAAATATATAAACCTAAAATCCCAAATCTCCAGTCTGGTGTTGTGGTCCCCGGAGTCGTCCTGCTCTAAACGAGCAGCTCGTTTATGAATTTCATAAAACTCGATGAGATAATCCAACCTTTCAAGTTTCACGCCTTTCAGGGACCTGAATGAGAACGGAGGAGCTGGTCAGACTGTAAATGCAACACCTCGTCCACAACATACCTACTTCCTGTAAAGAATGGTTTAACCTCAGCCAAGCGTCTTGGATGATAGAAGGAAGATGCTGCAACCGAATCCCTCGTGTGTGTGTGTGTGTGTGTGTGGGGGGGGGGGGGGGGGGGGGGGTTTCGCCTCAATCAACCAAAGAGGCATCGGTGTGAAGGCCAAAGAGCACTGCTTCTATCTGATTTGGAAAAACAAAAATGTCAAATAAAACATGACTTACACACACACATAGCACATAACTCAGAACCACATCCAAAACAGAATCAAACCCACAGCTGTTGTTGAAAAGGAGGAGGTAGAAGCAAAGCTTATTTTGCTCCTTCTCCTCTTGTACAAAATGTAAACACATAACCACTGAGATAATATCAATGAAACTCCTGTTCAAAAAGACCGTTATTCCATATTTACCTCATAAACACCACTCAGCACTTTAGCTCATATTCTGAGACGTCCATCCATCCATTCATTTTCATCGGCATATCCGGGGTCGGGTCGCAGGGGCAGCAGCCTAAGTCGAGAGGCTCAGACTCCCCAGCCACTTGGGCCAGCTCCTCCGGGGGAATCCCAAGGCGTTCCCTGGCCAGGTGAGAGACATAGTCCCTCCACCGTGTCCTGGGTCTACCTTTAGGTCTCCTCCCAGTTGGACGTGTCCGGAAAACCTCACCAGGGAGGCGTCCAGGAGGCATCCTGACCAGATGCCCGAGCCACCTCTATTGGCTCATCTCGATGTGGAGGAGCAGCAAATCTACTCTGAGCCCCTCCCGGATGACCGAGCTTCTCACCCTATCTCTAAGGGAGAGCCTAGACACCCTGCGGAGAAAACTCATTTCAGCGTGATCTCGTTCTTTCGGTCACTACCCAAAGCTCGTGACCATAGGTGAGGGTAGGATCGTAGATGAACCGGTAAATCGAGAGCTTCGCCTTCTGACTCAGCTCTCTCTTCACCACAACAGACCGGTACAACACCCGCATCACTGCAGACGCAGCACCAATCCTCCTGTCGATCTCACGCTCCAGTTTTCCCTCACTCGTGAACAAGACCCCGAGATACTTAAACTCCTCCACTTGGGGCAGGACCTCATCCCTGATCTGCAGAAGGCATTCTACCCTTTTCCTAACCAAGACCATGGTCTTGGATTTAGAGGAGCTGATTCTCTTCCCAGCTGCTTCACACTCGGCTGCAAACTGCTCCAGCGAGAGCTGAAGATCACGTTCTGATGAAGCCAACAGGACCATATCATCTGCAAAAAGCAGAGACCTGATCCTCAGGCCACCAAAACGGATGCCCTCCACACCTTGGCTGTGCCCAGAAATCCTGTCCATAAAGGTTATGACCAGAATCGGTGACTTTGAGTTTAGTCGTCCACTAGACTCATCCAAAGGCAAATAAAGCGGACACTAGTGATGTGACGTCCACAAACGTATCAAACCTTTTGAACGGGTTTTCAAAGTGAATGATGAGAGCTGAGTCCCTGTAGAGAGCCGTTCGTCTTGTCTTCTGGAAATAAACCTCCCCAGAAGTCGGTAAAGAGCACTCGCTCAGACCCCACCCACTGCTGTGAGGGATGTGGGAGGAACCCTAACCAACCCCGTCCACCGTCACGGACACCGGCAGGAACACGTAGCTCTTAATCCCCCCCCCCCCCCCCCCCCCGCTCTCTTGGCTTCACTTCGTTCAAGGGAGCCAGTCTTTTGGACGGCTCTTTGAGGTAAACGACCGACTAATGAATGGCTCCCATGAAAGAGCCATGAATCCCATCACTAGCGGACAGTCATCAGCAAATAGAATGCTGGGCCTCATTCATCAACTGTATTTATGCACAGATCTGTGCGTCATGCGTAGGAATTAATTCATGCATTATGTGGTAATAATCATTTTGTACTTGTGCAATTTTACTCATGCAGTTTTTACTTTATAAACAATTTTTTTCAGGGATATTCAATCAATCACACTTTATTAGAAAGTGCTTTTCCTACAAAGAAAGTAACTCAAAGTGCTTTACAGATTAAAATGACCCTATAATACTCATCACCATCCCCCATCCTTCCCACACCAGTTTAAAAGCACTGGTGCAGCCATACCATAGAGAGCATATAAAGGTGAAAAGACACTGGGCCTAAAGTTGATCCCTGGGGCACACCATATATAATCCTTTGAACCCAAGAGGAACAGGTATAGACTCCTGTCTGTGAGATAAGAATAGAAAAGAACAAATAGTGTGGCCTACAGTATCGAAGGCAGCACTTAGATCCAATAAAACCAACAACCAAATTCAGCGCATGATTTATTTAGACCAGGGGTGCAACATTTGGTCTACCAATCAGCTAACCTGCCAGGTAAAAGATTATTACATTATAATAATACAGCACTCCCTATTTTTTCTCTTTTTGATCATATCATGGAATTTCAGTGATAAATATGAGTATCAAAAGACTCAGTTCAGTTCAACAAAAGTAATTTCAAACTCATTTGTACACATGAATTATGAGTTTGAGCCATTAGTTAGTTTCATTAAGTCAGTGAAACATGAAATTCCAATTAAGAAGAAGTCTGAATCTCTGCCAAATGTAAAAGCCATCAACTGGCCCACTACTTCTCGCTTCCTCTGTTAGTTTTACAACATCAGCAGCTTCTTCTCTGCTGAACCGAGCAGGGGGAGCACCAGAGCCCCAGTGACGGTACCTGCTCTAACCCCCCCGCTGTAAATGTAAATGTAATCTCAGAAGCAGACGTTACTGTAGCACAAATTTAAGGACAAACAAGTTTGTTGCTCAGTAATTAGTGAGGGTCACCAGTAATTAGCCCCTTCCTTTGACCGTAAACTGTGTGCTGGTGTGTAGCGCGGCTTCAGTGGCAGATCCATACTGGATATTCAGCAGCGGGCTGTGAGTCCATCTGTTAATATCGACGGCTGCTCACAAAAGCATGTCTTTATAATTGCATGTGCTGCTCAGACACGCCGATTGCTCCACTCCAGCAGAGTAGGGACAAAGACTCTGATGATGGTGTCTTCTCAAAGAGACCAATTCTTGCTCTTTTTCTTTGCTTCCATCACTAAAAACAGGCTGATATTCCTTTCATAACAAGTATTGATTTGCTCCTGTGCTAAAGCTCTCTCAGCAAATTAGGTGTGGGCAGGTAAACTGTCTGAGTGTGTGTGTGTGTGTGTGTGTGTGTGAGTGTGTGTGTGTGTGTGTGTGTGTGTGTGTGCGTGCGTGCGTGCGTGCGTGCGTGCGTGTGTGTGTGTGTGTGTGTGCGTGTGTGTGTGTGTGTGCGTGTGTGTGTGTGTGTGTGTGCGCGCACGTGTGCGTGCATGCTTGTATGTGTGCTTGCATGCGTGCGCAGGCACGTGTGTGTGTTTTAAGGTCAAATATGCACTAAAATGTACAGAAATACTGACATCTTTACATCCACAAACTACAGAATAGAAATGAGGAGAGTTGAGATTTAATCAATAAAATGAAGCAAGCAAAGCAACTTTAGTCATGCAGCACGATGTAAACAAAACTTTCAGGAACAACCAGAAGAGTTCACAAGTTCTCCTGGAGGCAGAGCTGCAGCCTATGGCAAACAAGACGTTAATGCTGCTGCCAGCGGCTTATTTGGGTCACCATGGTAACTATCATTAGTTTGTTAGGGTCACCACGGTAACTACCAGTGGCTCGTTAGGGTCACCATGGAAACTACCATTAGCTCGTTAGGGTCATCGTGTAACTACCATTAGCTCGTTAGGGTCTCCGTGGTAACTACCATTAGCTCATTAGGGTCACCACGGTAACTACCATTGGCTCGTTAGGGTCACCATGGAAACTACAATTAGCTCGTTAGGGTCACCGTGGTAACTACCATTAGCTTGTTAGGGTCACCATGGTAACTACCATTAGCTCGTTAGGGTCACAGTGGTAACTACCATTAGCTCGTTAGGGTCACCAAGGTAACTACCAGTGGCTCATTAGGGTCACCATGGAAACTACCATTAGCTTGTTAGGGTCACCGTGTAACTACCATTAGCTCGTTAGGGTCTCCGTGGTAACTACCATTAGCTCATTAGGGTCACCACGGTAACTGCCATTGGCTCGTTAGGGTCACCATGGTAACTATCATTAGCTCGTTAGGGTCACCACGGTAACTACCAGTGGCTCGTTAGGGTCACCATGGAAACTACCGTTAGCTCGTTAGGGTCACCGTGTAACTACCATTAGCTCGTTAGGGTCTCTGTGGTAACTACCATTAGCTCATTAGGGTCACCACGGTAACTACCATTGGCTCGTTAGGGTCACCATGGAAACTACAATTAGCTCATTAGGGTCACCGTGGAAACTACCATTAGCTTGTTAGGGTCACCGTGGTAACTACCATTAGCTCGTTAGGGTCACCGTGGTAACTACCATTAGCTCATTAGGGTCACCACGGTAACTACCATTGGCTCGTTAGGGTCACCATGGAAACTACAATTAGCTCATTAGGGTCACCGTGGTAACTACCATTAGCTCGTTAGGGTCTCCGTGGTAACTACCATTAGCTCATTAGGGTCACCACGGTAACTACCATTGGCTCGTTAGGGTCACCATGGAAACTACAATTAGCTCATTAGGGTCACCGTGGTAACTACCATTAGCTTGTTAGGGTCACCGTGGTAACTACCATTAGCTCGTTAGGGTCACCGTGGTAACTACCATTAGCTCGTTAGGGTCACCAAGGTAACTATCATTGGCTCGTTAGGGTCACCATGGAAACTACAATTAGCTTGTTAGGGTCACCGTGGTAACTACCATTAGCTTGTTAGGGTCACCATAGTAACTACCATTAGCTCGTTAGGGTCACCAAGGTAACTACCATTGGCTCGTTAGGGTCACCATGGAAACTACAATTAGCTCGTTAGGGTCACCGTGGAAACTACCACTTGCTCTTTAGGGTCACCATTGTAACTACCAGTGGCTTGTTAGGGTCGTTAGGGTCACCATTGTAACTACCAGTGGCTTGTTAGGGTCGTTAGGGTCACCATTGTAACTACCAGTGGCTTGTTAGGGTCGTTAGGGTCACCATTGTAACTACCAGTGGCTTGTTAAGGTCGTTAGGCTCACCATTGTAACTACCGGTGGATTGTTAAGGTCGTTAGGGTCACCATTGTCACAGTGGTGACACCATTTGCTCATTAGGGTTGCCATGGTAAGCATTAGGAGATCTGACAACTTGAAAAGTCGTGGAGATAAGCTGTTAAAGAGTAACTAAACCCCAAATAACCTTTTTTCCTTGCTTATAAACTGAAGAATTGGGTCTTTACAAATGCAATATTTCTGTCTCTGTGCTTTTTTTGTCATGTTTGTAAATTTGATTAAATCTAGAGTCTAGGTGTAAAAACATCTTAGTGCTGCCCCCTGTGGGTTGAACTGTGGCTACTGCATTTAAAATTAGTGACTGACTGGGGATGGTACAATTTCACGTCATCAGTACGTCTCCTTCCATTCCCCTCCCACTCCCCCGCCCTCCTGGAATGGAAATTCCCCACACTTGGCCATGCCACTCTGTGTCTCCTGCCATCGCCCACTTTCATAGCATTTTTCAAATCCTGACTAGGGGTGGAGTTACGTTTTCTGATGGCGTGCTGTCCCTCTTTAAGCTCCGATAAAATGGGGCCCTGTGGAAGTTTGGGTGTGGACTCTCTGGACTCTGAGGTTACCGGGTTAGGGTTAGGGATAGCAGGTGGAAGAAGACCACATTTCATTTATTTTTTTGTTTCAGACATTTCCATCAGAATTTACTATCATCGTCATTAATTCAACAGCATTCCTTTGTTTGAAAGGGAGTAGGCTGAAGTGTAACGTATATCGCTACCCCTTCTTACATCGTATCAGTTACTTGTGGGTTAAATTTTAATATCACAGTAAATAAAAAAAAAGAACAAATCTGAAACAACTACCCACAAAACTCACATCTCCATCATCATGAAAAATTTAATGACATAAAAGAGCCAAATTATTCCTAAAACATTAACAGTTTACCAGCAAAGCCAAGGTCATCGTTATTTCAGGCTGTTCTGTGTTTTGTATGTTATTTTTTCCTGAACCTAAAACCCAGCACATGTTGGATTTGTCATTCCCAACGTGATGTGGGAATTCTGTGAACTCGATCCCTTTTTCCTAATTCACTAAGTGGAGTTAAACCCATCCAGCTGTGGCTGCTCTCTGCACAGATCAGCTGCGTTGTTCCACCAACATCATCATCACCAGCTGGCCCTGAGAGCCGAGCTGCATCCTGCAGAAAAGGATCCACTAAAAGGGGGGGGAGACCAATCTCTCCTCTGCAAATACAAAGAGAGTCTAGGGAGGGACAAAGTCACTCCGCTGTGGCTTCACTCATCTGTTTATGTGCCTGGTGTCCTGTCTGGCATACTAAACGTCTCACTGCTTCACGCGGACGCTCTGCAAGGATTTGTACGCGTTTTTATTTCACTCTCCTACAAGCTCTGGATTGGTTTCAAGGACGCTGAAGAGAGAAGCAGCGTCCTCTGATTTAACCTCTCAGTCCCAATTATTGTGTTTGTCTGTGAGGATTCACAATAAAAGTCAGTTAGAGCATTTGAACTGTAGGAAAAACATTCATCAGTGACAGAGAGGCGAGGGAGAAATTCCCTTTTATCAAAAAAATAAATAAATAAATCAGAGCCAACCCGTATAGTGAGAAGCCATCTGCTGCTTGTTGGGTGGTTCTGGTCCATAAAAATGTAAATGTGTGTTTTAAAAGACAAATCAGAGGCAAATGTTACTCCAGATCAGTCTGCTGGTCAGGAAAAGGGCTGAGTACCAGGATTGGAACAGCTGTGAGGTAGCTGGCATCAACACAGCTCCTACTGCAGTTGAAGAGTTAGACCCTGAGGTTTAGACCTGGATGTCCTCACATCCCTCAGCCCGCAGGAGCCAGAGGTCCTCGGTGAGTTTGTTTGTGTGAATCAACTTCCTGCAGTTTCACACTCAGCAGGTTTCAGACTGACCTGATGAAGCTCTCTGGGAGATGAACCAGGACCTGAGAGGAGCTAACATCTACCAGGAAGGAGGTTCAGCAGTTAGTGACATTCATGAAGTTCTCGCTGCAGTTTTGAACCAGCAGCTCCGTTTTGGTTTTTTCAACTTAAAACTCTCAGCTGGTCATCGAAGCTTCCTGTGTGTGTGTCACAATCTGACTGCACGAGTCCAGGTCTGAGTCGATGTTAGCTAGCCACAACGTTAGACCCTCGCTAACTCTGACTGTTACCTGCTGCAGGTAACACCCTGACTCTTCAGTGTTGGACCACTGAGATGTTCCTCCAGCCAGATCCTCTTGGACCTGAGATCAAAGGTCACAAGGACACACACCTCTACAGATTTGGTTTGTTTTTGGTGAATATCCTGTTTGTCTAAGTTCTTCAGCCACCGTCACTTCTATCTCTAATCTCCAACACCCCGATGTCCTCCTGCTCCACTCCGCTCTGCTCCTGAATGTGTTCGTTCAGGCGTCCCTCCTCCTTTACTGCACCGAAACTCCACCTCCTCGCTTCAGTGTGTGTGTGTGTGTGTGTGTGTGTGTGTGTGTGTGTGTGTGTGTGTGTGCATAGTCTCTTACAGCTTTCCTCTCTCTCTCTCTCTCTCTCTCTCTCTCTCTCTCTCTCTCTCTCTCTCTCTCTCTCTCTCTCTCTCTCTCTCTCCTCCTCCTCCTCCTCTCAGCATCCCATCCTCTCACTTCCCTCCCTGACTCCACTTGCGCTCGCAGCCTCCTGCCTGTTCGTCTCCTCTCAGCTCTCCTCTCTCTGCCTGCACACACACTTACACACACATGCACAAACACACACACACACACACACACACACACACACACACATATGCACACACACATGCCCACCTTCTGCAGACTTGGTAGTGGAGATGATGCCGGCACTGATTCCCTTCTTTTCCTTCCCTGCTCTGAAGAAGAGAAACTAGTCTCTGAGGGATGTTGATGCAACAGCACCTCTCCTCCTCGCGCTGCGCTCCTCTGCCTGCCTCCTGCCGAGCTTCAGCTCATCTAAGGAGGATTTAAGCTTCAGAGAAGGTGCTTCATTTGGGTTTGTGGTTCTGCTGCTCTGGATCTTCCCGCTTGGCTCACGCTGGAGGATGTGGAGCTCTTCACACGTTTGGGAATATTATTTCTACACCTGCCAGTGCTGCTGCGCTCCTCTCTGTCCTGGTACCATCGCAGTCTGAAGGATGTCAGAGGCACCTGTCACGCTCCGGGAAATGAACCGAGCGATTCTGGTTCTGCTGGACCCCAGCCTCTGAAGCAGAGCTGAGATTCTCCCGGAATCACAGAAGAGATTTGGGAGTTTGTTTTTTGGATTTGGGAAGTGGATGGTGACCGACTTCAGCGTCAGCCTGAGAGGTAAGGCAGCATTCCTGTTGACTTCCTGCTCTGATCAGGGATCGGGCTCCGGTTCCTTTCTGGTGGTTTTTAGGCTCTTTGGTGAAAATGCATCCAGCTCCGTGTGACTAGTCATTACAGCCGCTGCTCCGTCCTGTTTGCTATGCATCATCCAGCCTCTCCGTGTGTCTGCTCAGACTGGAGCGCTGCTGCAGAACCACCGATCTCCGAGTTGGTCCTGTTCATCCCAGATCAGGAATCATCACTCAGGCTGATGATCAAAGTTGGTTTTGTAAAAATGAGGATGTAGTTTGTTTCTGGGTAGTTTTGGCTGACGTTGGGTCTGTAGAGGACATCGTTTCTGTTCTCGGCTGTTTTCATGATGAAAACTGATTTTTCCATGAGAGATTTGGCTGTTTTTGTGGAACGTCGAGAGATTTTCTGAGCTAAACCCAGCTTCACTCAGAAAGATTCAGGTGTTTTTTCTTGGCTGTTCTACATGTCTGGTGTCAGGATAGCAGATTGTTTTAGTTGTTTATTTGGTCTGGATTGTTTTAGCTGCTCCTGGTTTACAGAAACTAGATTTTCTATAATAAATGTAACGTGGCCTCATCTGACGGTGGCTTCTAGAGTTTGGATTCTAGATTAATCTTTTTGCATCTTCTGGTTTGTAAATGAATATTTAGTTTTTGGGCAATGATGCTGTTGAGAATCAATCTTAAAATTGTGTTTTGCTCATTTTGTTGCTTCTTGTTGAAAATTTCAGGATTTTTCCTAAATGAAAACTTAGCCTCAGTTAGCGAGTTCTTTTCTTTTCTTGAATAAAACTTACTTTTGTTTTTGTTGGTTATCTTTAGGTAATTAAATTCAGTTTTTTTATATAGATTTGATATTTCTGTTCTTTTCAGCTGTTTTATAAATAATTACAGAAAGATGTGTTTAATACTGTAAATAATTAAATTTTATTGTTCATTAATTGCCATAAAACCATTTCTGATTATGAATTTCTTAATTGTTTTAGAATTTGTATTTGATGGTTCAAACTCATAAAAAGAAAATCTTGAGTTTTTTTATCAGTTTCTGGTTTAATTCTGATCATTTTTGAAAGAAAACATTGAGACTCAGGTTTGGCTGCTACTTATGTGGAACAACAGATGTTTGGTTGAATGTGGGAGGATTTTCTTCAGACCATCAGTTTCTATTTTTTCTCATTTAAAGAAACATTTATTTTATTTTTTGTTTTGGTTGATATTCCCACATTCTGAGTAGGAAAAGGGTAGAATGCCTTCTCCGGGTCAGGGTTGAGGTCTTGCCCCAAGTGGAGGAGTTTAAGTATCTCGGGGTCTTGTTCACGAGTGAGGGAAAACTGGAGCGTGAGATCGACAGGAGGATTGGTGCTGCATCTGCAGTGATGCGGGTGTTGTACCGGTCTGTCGTGGTGAAGAGAGAGCTGAGCCGGAAGGCGACGCTCTCAATTTACCGGTCGATCTACGTTCCTACCCTCACCTATGGTCACGAGCTTTGGGTAGTGACCGAAAGAACGAGATCACGGATACAAGCGGCTGATATGAGTTTTCTCCACAGAGTGTCTGGGCTCTCCCTTAGAGATAGGGTGAGAAGCTCGGTCATCCGGGAGGGGCTCAGAGTAGACCCGCTGCTCCTCCACATCGAGAGGAGCCAGTTGAGATGGCATGGGCATCTGGTCAGGATGCCTCCTGAATGCCTCCCTGGTGAGGTTTTCTGGGCACGTCCAACCGGGAGGAGACCTAAAGGTAGACCCAGGACATGATGGAGGGACTATGTCTCTCACCTGGCCAGGGAACGCCTTGGGATTCCCCGGAGGAGCTGGCCCAAGTGGCTGGGGAGAGGGAAGTCTGAGCCTAGGCTGTTGCCACTGCGACCAGACTCCGGATAAGTGGAATAAAATGGATGGATGGACGATATTCCCTAAAGAATCTGGTTTCATTAGTCAGTTATTGACTATTTTTGTGTAACATTAATATTTGGTGTTTTCATGTCTCACTAGTTTGTTCTGGACTAAAATGTCTAAGTTTTGCTTTGTTGTTGTTGATCTGGTCTTTATTTTTACGAGACTTGTTTTGTTTGTTTTATTTACTTGTTTTTTAACTGTTTCCTGTGTAAAACTGGAAGCAGCAGTTTTTAGCTGTGTCTGGTTATTTTCCCTCCAGCATCAGTTGGTTCTTCTCCATTTCTGCTGCAAACTTACCAGATTTTCTAGATAAATTGAGCTTCATTTATAAATGTAGAGTTTTTAATGTCTTTAGTGGGTTTAAACTGTTTCTGTTTAGTGTTTGAACACTTCCAGAGTTTGTGGTTTTAAACCCTGAACCAGAATCTCTGGGTCTGCGGTGGGTTTGTGTTCCTCCTCCTCCTCCTCGTCTGGAGCGGGTAATTGGGTCTGAACCGTGTGAGCACCTGCTCTGCATCCTGATCAGATCAGGATCTGTGTGTTTGGTTCTAGAACCAGTCAGGCAGAACCTCAACCTGTCGTCTGCGGGTGCGTTCAGGGCTTCAGGAATTTGGAGCTTCTTCACTAAGAGCTGATTCAACATGGAGCCACTGACCCGTTTACCTGTGAGAGGAGCCTGAAAGCTCACTCCCAGTTTGGTTTTACCCGTTTGTCTGAACATCAGCTGATGTCTCGTCCCTGAACATTTTCCCCGCTGAAATAATTTGCTCCATAAATATCCATGGATGACTTCCAGCTGTCGTCTTTAGCCTGAGATGTGAGCACGCTGAGCGCTTCGACTCGAAACATCAGAAAACTCCCGAACATTTGTGTCACTGATGCAAACTCGGTGTGTGTGTGTGTGTGTGTGTGTGTGTGTGTGTGTGTGTGTGTGTGTGTGTGTGTGTGTGTGTGTGTTTGAAACCCAAAACACACCACATGAGAAATTATAAACAAACCAACTTTTAATCATGTTTGAGGATGTTTTTAGGTTGAAACAAGCTGAAATTCTTCTTTTTCAACCTTTTTATTCAGCATTTAACGAAACAAATGATTTAATTAAATCTTGTATCCATTGTCATGTTTTATTCATCAAATGAGTAAAAGGAAAGCTTCTCCAGCTTCGTTCCTTTGGGCTTTCACTGCAGCTCACACTTTTTTGTTACATACTGAACAAGTAGGCAGCAGAAATTAATTTGCTGATGTCAACAGAGAACGTCAAAAGCTATGAAACAAAATAGAAAAATTAAAGTAAATTTAGGTTTGTTAAATAAAAGCTTTGTTTACATCACATTGGTCACATTTAGTGTTTTGAACTAAAAAATTAGATTTTCCAAAGGTTTTTGTGATTATCAAATAATTTCAAGGTTTTTTTTTACAGTTTAATAATCATAGATTTCAGCGTTTGGTGCCACCTAGTGATAAAGTCATAGAATACAACCAACTAACCACCTCTCTACAGCTGACTGAAGATTTCTCAGGTTTGGCTAGAATCCTTTGAGTTTTTCGTTTTAGGAATATATCGTGGATCATAATTACTTTAGTTGTCGGCCATGTTTGACTTTTGAATTTCCTCCGAGACTAGTGTAACTTTATTTTCTGATTTACTTTTGGAAAAGTATACATTCAGCTGAGTTTACTTCCTGTTTCATTTTTGCAAAGTGAGCAACTAAGTCGGTTTCCCTCCTGTTTTATTTTGTAATTTGTCACCAAGGGTCACAGCTCAGCCAGTTTGTTGGTTTTGTGTGACACAAAGCAGTACAAGTGATAATGCTGCTGGAATTCATCATATTATCCTTCTCAGCAGCAGCACCGCAGGCATGGATGTAATTTTCACTTTAGAAGTGTGGGGACACGGGGGGGGGGGGGGGGGGGGTATCTTCAGTATGCTCTAATGGGAAACAGGCTTCAACACAAACGGTTGTTTTCCGCTTGGTCCTAGAGCTCAACCAGTGTCAATTTAATATAGCGTAATGTTGTTTGTGGGTGGTAAAAAGTGCAGGGGTCCAAACTTGACTTTGGAAAAAGTGTGTGTGTGTGGGGGCATGTCCCCCCCCCAAAATTACGTCCATGACTGCAGGTGCTCTCCATGTCCAAAATGTGTGTAAGCAAGGTCCTTAGTCAGCTTAAAGTTGCACACATTTTTCCACTACATTTTCAAAAATAAATCCCAAAATTTGTGTGGAAAGTTGCTTATGCAGTCTTGCGACCCCGTTTTGTGCGTAAGCAAGCTTTATGAATGAGACCCCAGGAGTTTCAGAAAATAATCAGGAAAAAGTTGAGCCACGTCTCTGTGAAGAATCTGAAATTGTTCCCTCAGTTTGGAGCTGCACCCGGAATAAAATAATTTTTATCTTCAGAGCTGAACGCTGGTTGTTTGTTTTGAAATGGGCACTTCCCTCCATGGTGGTGGAGGTTTAGTGAAAGCTGTCGTGATTCACTTGCGAGCAGAACCCTGAGAAGTTTCTCCACTCGACTCCCCCTTCACCTCAGAAAGCATTTACGAATCATTCAGGCGAAAAACGGGCCCACAAACACAAACAGGAGCCACGTAACTGCATTAGAGCTCAGAGGACGTCGTCTGAAAGTTGATTAGGAGCCAGAGGACAGACTGCCTCGTCCTCCAGCAAATCAACCCATTTTAGAGGTCTGACAGCCTCCTGTGTCCTTGTTTGGTCTAAAGAGACACAGGAAGCTATAATCCAGCTGTAATCTGGAGTAAATCTGGAGGGTGGTATGACACCTGGGTTTGTGTTACAAGGTGGGGAGACCACAAGTTCCAGATGCTCAAAAGTCAGCAACGCCTGAAACGGGTTGACCTTTGGGCTTTAATCTGAGGAACATGAAGACAACGAAGCACACCTAGGTGAAGCTGTCACATTTTTACTTCTTTTAGCTCCGCCCACCAATGGGAACATTAAACATAATTTAGTCAGAAAAGTCTATGGGTACCACTGAGGTGGATAAAAGAGGAACATCTGTCCTGGAGGACCACAGCCCCTCAAGCTTTAGATGCGTTCTCACTCCAACACACCTGAATCAACATCCTCCGACTCCGCAGAAGCCCAGTGATGACCTGTTGGTTAGGGTTAGGGTGCATCTGCTCTGCCTGATGACATTTCCTCTCTAGGTAGGACGTCTAAATTAATGTCCTCATCAACGTTTAGTCTGTTCCATGCTTTGTTGGTTTGGACCTGGTTTTCCTGCAGGAGGAGCCGCACTAATGCTGGGAAATGTTTTCTCTGAAACAACCCTGTTCTGGAGAAACCCCGGAGGGCAGAGAGCCGATAGATTCAGCACAGCTAGAGTCTGGAGGAGAAATGAACAGAAGCTGAAGCCCCTTCTTGCTCACGGTTGGAAAGTGGGAATGTTTCATACGTGTCTTCATTTCTCAGCCAGGTGCAGCGAAGCATCAGAGTGACACCAAGCCACCTACTTCTCTGAGTTTACGCTCATTTTATACCTCCGTCGGGGTCTTTTTACTCTAAATAAGGCCAACAACTTCTGTTTGTTTCTACTCTGTTCTGCGCCTGCTCATAAAGGAAAGCACACGTTTCCACTTCGCCGACATCAAGCTCCAGTTCCTTACTGTGGTTTTATGCGTTCTGCGAACAGGAAGATGCCGATCGGGCTCCTGAACACGAGTAAAACTATTCAGAGGTTCTGGTTAAACACATTTTGTCCCTGTGATCTTATTGGAGCGCTGCATTGATCTAAAATGTCAAAAGTGTAAAGTATTATAGGTTGAACTCAAAGTATAGCACCAAAAATGTCACTGTAAAATAGTCCAGATTTTAAATAAATAATATGTCAATAGATGCATTTAAATATTAAACTACATTTTATAAAATATTTTTATTGTGAATCCAGGCATTCACCTGAGGACTCAGGTCCTGAGGTCCTTCCTCAGCTGCTAAAATGGGATGGCCCAGCATTCATATTTATTCCCACCCCTCCTTCAGCATATAGGCAACGTGACCCTAACCCTAACCCTAGGCAACAGAAGGTAAACCGAACTTAAGCAGTAATACACAAAGAAGTACAGAAAACATTGTACTAGCTTGTTTACGAGTGTTTTATTGTTTTTGATAAAATGTACTAGCTTTAAAGAACAAATATGCAAACGCCCAACTCTTAACACAACCCCGTTTTACAGCCAGATGTTAAAATACTAAAACCGTTATCCTCTCCATGTTTGTCTGCTATTAGCACAAGAACTAAAATCTCCCGCTCAGCCTTCTGGGATAGCCGCTGCCCAGGACGACACACCAGACCCGTCCATGAGAACGCATTTTGAGTATGTCTTGAATTTGTACGGTCTTGTCGCTTTACTGCGACGTAATCAGCTTTAAAATGTGAGCTCAGGAGGATGCGGACCCTGGCTAGCTCAGGATCAGAACCAACAACCTTCTTCCTCCTCACTTTACATCTGGTAGCCCCGCCCCTAGACTATCTGACCAATCAGCAGAGAAACTGCAAGTTATGAACTGATTCAGACTGAGGGAAAACACAATGTGACGATGCCTTGAAATCAGTCCCGTGGTTCTGGAGATGTTTAGCTGACCGACGAGTTCAACTCCTGCTTTAACGCTAAAGATTTACCTTAATGTTGTTTTGTTGTAAATAAGGAACTTGTCTTTGCTACTTCAACACCGAGATTTAGCTAAACATTCGTAAAATTGAAAGATTTTAAGCCGTTTGTGTTTTGGCTAACGCTAATTAGCTGTGGCATCCATCTTAAATGAATCTGACCCTAAAGGTTAATACGTTATAAATGTACATCCACTTTTAGCCTAACTTTGTATAATCCCAAACTGTAAAGGCCACACGAGCGTTTTCTTTCCCACTGTCCCTAAACGCAGCATAGCTGCTACACATGCTAACGCGTTTCTGTCTTCCTCGGATCTCCTTCTCCTGTTTATTTTGTGACATTAGCTTCTCCTAAGTTTAATTAAAACACAGCCTGTCTGAATGTTAGCAGGGATTTAATCAGAGAACTAGCAGTTTCAGAGTTAGGGGTGTTAGCATGCAGCTAATTAGCAGCACAGATGGTAATGTGTGTGTGTTGTCATATTTAAAGTAGGTTGTGCTTATATTAGATTTAACATCTGGTTTAATATTTTTTTTCTTGTCCTTTTTCCTTCTTTAAGTTTCTTTTTTACTCCATAATTACCTCCTTTGGCATCTCTCCTTACATATTCGTTTGTTTTTTGTTGTTTTGCTCCATCTCTCTCTCTCTTCTGCCCAATTAGCAGAGAGCACAACCTGCATACATTTAAAAGAATTGTGCATTTGGTATAAAAAATTTGTTTTGTCAGCACATCTCTGTGTGTTTGTGAGCTTTTTGTTGCTAAGTGTGAGAGTCGGCTTGGGGGGTGCTTCTCGTTGTGGGAGCAGGGGAAATCTGAGAGTTGGCTTCCTTTCCACTAATTACCCAGCAACCGTCCTCGCTAATTGTCAGGGCCTCACATGCATTTGATGTCTTTAAATATCTGAGCACAAACGAATGGGAGAAGTGCTGAGAGGGAAGCGGGTCAGTGCATCCGCTTTGAAGTCGTGTACAACCCGTAAAGAGCAGCAGGAGAACAACGGCTGCAGGAGGCAGATCCAGGGCTTCTGCACAACATCAACCTGAAATAAACGAAGAACACACACTGAGATGCCGGTTGCTTACGGCCGCACGCTGCTTCTAACCCAAACGGTGACGCTAGCACCTGGACGGGTTCGTGCTGTCTCCTGCAACGATCCTGCAACCGAGCGAGTCAGGACCCTGAATCAGTTTGTGACAGATGTTCTGATCCAGTCAGACAGAATTGTGTCAGAAAACATTCTTCACTCCAGTTTTAAGTGTGATCCAAACCAAGAGGCAGATTTACTATAAATTATTAGCACCTGGTCATTAATCATGAACCTTACCTGGGAGAATCCAGCTCTGCAGGTGAGGTTTTAAACTGTAAACAAAACCACCTTATTTCAGTATTAATCTGAAAAAGCACCAGGAGCTGCAGCAACTGGTGCAGAAACGCAAACACACTCCAGTTATTGTCTGCATGGTGGTGCGGCTGGTAGCAGGTAGCAGGTTTGAATCTCGGCTTCTGCCTTTCTGCGTGGAGTTAGTATGTTCTCCCCGAGCATTCATCCTCCATATTTAATGTAGCTACAGTGGCTAATGCTACGTTGCATTAACCAATACAATATTGTTTTAAAAATTGTTTCTGTTCAATATCAGGGAGACAAATGTGTTTGATATATTTGCAGTGTCACTAAAAGATTAATGCATGAAGGGAAACATCTGAAAACATAGAGCGAAACAGAGTTTGACATGAATTTTTAATGAAAAAAGGAATAAAAATGAATGTTGAATAAAAACAGGAAGCATTTTATGTCGACTGATGACAGATGGGGTTTGATTGTTTTTTTTACTCTGGTCTTTTTTTGGGTGTTTGTGGCTTCAAAGCCGTTTCTAAATAAACCCAGACTCGGGTCTCGTCTGTCGTTTGCACGTTTTCTAAACTTCATCTCCGAGTGTCACTGAGTGATTGTGACAGTTGCATTAGCAGAGAAAAACGGTGACGGCCTGATTTGTCTTGCAGAGAAGAGCAAACACAAAAAAGGTTCATCTGAAGGTTAGAAGAGCTGCAAGCGAGCTGATGGGCTTTTGATTACAAACTGTAAGTGAAGCAAATAGATTAAATCATGAGTCACATTGCATAAATACACAAGGAGAGGTGGAGGCCAGGAGGAGTCCGTGAACGGCGGCGTTGTAAATCCACTTCCCTAATGTCCGTAAACAGAGACGGATCTGGTCCTGCACCAATTATCACTCCTCGCCCCACCGTTCAGAGAGTCTGCACGGGCCGGTTCGGATCAGAGTGTTTCAGATTTGTGTATCTGGGCCACATGAAACCATAACTCCACCAGAACCAAAGCGACTAAAGGTTTTTAATATGTCTGAGGATGAATTAATGCTCCGAGGAAACGCTGTCATGGCTAGCTGGAGACGCAACAACAATTATAAATCTGTCCCCAGAGGAGGTGGGTTTGCAGAATTATGACCCAAAAATAGCAAAGACTGGGTCAGATGGGATTATACGGAGGTGGGGGTTAAATCAGAAAAAGCTACAAAGCCAAAGTCGAGTAGAAACGTTCGCTCCAAAAATAGAAGCTGTGATTTTTTATTGCATCTAAAATTAAAGTTAGGTGTAATGGTTGATTCTTTTTTTTATGCCCCCCCCCCTCCTCCCCCCACTCCGCCCAACCTCCACTACCACCACCATCACCACAGCCACAGCCCCAGCAGGAAGGAATCAGCTCCTGATCTCTATTGTTGGCTCACTCTCTGGTTTTATGTCAGACTGGCTGCGGCACCACACCAGTTCTTGACTGGGCTGGAGTAAAGATCTGCTGGAGAGCTGGAGGTGATGTCAGTCGGACCGAAAACCAATGAAAAGGTTGTTTAAATTCTGAGTGACTTTCACTTTTACTCTGATTACTTTCAGACAGAACACTCCCCTTCACCATAAATGAAAAGACGGATCAACAACATGATCTGATCTCCCATCTTCCTGCTGTTTGTGTGGTTTTGGTCATCGTGTAGTAAACTGCACTGAGTCACAGTTTTTATCTAAAGTTTCTATTAGTTTAGTCGTTTTTTCACACGTGTGTTTATATGCGCATGTGTTAGCAAACAAACCCTCTGGGCTGTGTGCATCAGCTGTCTCCCTGCACTGTGATCCTTTGGTAGAGGAACTTACGATGTAGTGCTTTGTGGCAGTTGTTGAGCAGAACATCCCATAATGCATTGCATTAAAGCCTTTTTCATGCTTCTCCGTCAGCTCCACGAGGGACAGACACGCACGGATTGACGAAAGCGTTTTGCTCTCATACTTCTCCGCCTCCTGGATAGTGTTGCAAAGCAATTGCCCGGAAAGGACACCAGAGGGCGTAGCGCTGTTCTGTGGTATCCTGTCATGTATCGGTCCAAGATTGTGTGTTTATATTGTGTTTTTGTATATAAGAGACTTTTTAACACAGACATATTTATCTCTCATTCTCCTCCACCTCTTCATGCACTCGCCACCTCTAAACCCACGTTTCCTGTCATTTTCGTCCACAAATAAAACGCTTGCTGCGCATCTTTTCACTCCTCCAGTCATGGGAGAATTAAACGTTCATGTTTTTAGAGTTTTTTCGCGAGGTATTCTTCAAGTTTCTCCGTGTCTGCCGCTTGTTATCCTTGGCTCTCTTTATGTTTTTGAGGACGCAATGGCGGCGGTGTAGACGACAGTGGCGTCCTGACCAATCACAAGCTTGCGTTGTCCGTCTCGACTGACAGATGTTTAGAAAAGAGAGCTGGACTCCGTCCGTCCTTGCGGAGCTCTCCGGCAGGCCAGCAGGGACGTTGCGTGTTTCCGCACTGACGCAGACAGAGAAGCATGAATCAGGCTTTACTCAACAGATCCATCTGTGAGTAGTAGACACGATCCTCAGGTCAATTTGTTTCTAATTTAGTGTCATTTTAATCACTAGCTGGCCAAATCTGAACCCCTAATGGATTCCAGACATATTACAGATTAATCTCAGAAGGATTTGAGAAGAAATCTCGATGAGTTTAAGAAGTCAAACAGTCACATTTATCTAGGAAATTTCCCATGACGTAAATAAACTCACCCGTTGAATCTTATTGTGCTTCCATGCGGGTCTCTACCTCCTCTGTTAAACATCCGTCCATCCATCTCTGTGTTTGGTTTCAGGAATCATATTTCTAAAATGATCTGTTTTTAAAAGTCCATGTTTGTGATGTCACAAACATGGAAATTAGAATACAACTATATCTCACGTGCAAGAAAGAGCTGCTGCTGGAGGAACAGCAGCTCTACTCTGAGCCCCTCCTGGATATCGGAGCTTCTCAGCTCATAGCAGCCTGCGTGGGCAGTGGGTGGGTGTGGCCAGCAACAGATTGTTTTCCTAAAGTGAAGTAACCCTGATACGGCTCATTCTGGAAGGTCCTGAAAGTGTCAAGAATAAAACTGCAGCAATGCCTTTAAGTGAGAGGGGTTTAGAGCAAAGAACTTCATGGCCATGTTTGGTATCAGCTATAGAAAGAAGTCATGCTGTCTCTCCTCTAAGAACTCTCACATATTTTTAGAAATTTAGTGAATTCACTCTTGACTTCCTTAGTCGACTCTGATGACCCCATGAAGCTGGCTGGCTCCGCTGTTGGTGCTGGACGGAGTCAAGGGCCGAACAATATTTTTTGAAAAAGTGACGGCAAATAAGCACATTTTCTTTATCAACATATATGCAATTTTGAACCTTTTAATTTGGAAACAAACATATTTCTGCATTAACACTGAATGTGGAATAACCAAATGACACATGAGCAAGTCAGTTTTAAATAAAAGGCATCAGTGGTATTCATTACTTGTGGTATAATCAGCATTTTTAAAATCTATTCAGGATTTATGCTTTCTTGTTGTTTATTCATTTTTCGTATTTTTATTCTCCTTTTTTGCTCCACTGGTTTACTGTGATGCTCACCTGTCCCAGCCAGATACCTGCCTGAGCTGAGGAGGAGACTCCTGTTGTTTTGTTCATCTTCATCATCATAATGACAACATTAGATGACAACAGGTGCTCACATAGGTTCATGCTGCTGAACATGTCTGAGCAGCTTGACCACGTTGTTGTGTGTTGGGGAGGAAAAATAAAAACTACAGCAGCCACAGAGTCATGCTGGTCTGAGCGTGTCGCTGCTCGCTGGAGTTATATCGGCTCTGTCTGGACGTTAGTTGGAAAACTTTCTCTTTCAGTCGTGAACACATTACTGAGCGGTTAAAATCTCCGTTTCTGGGCTTCAGAGTCGGCAAATAGCTGAGTGAACTCGGCGCTGAGTGAGAGGAGTGTTTAGTTTGTCCGAGACAGCGGAGCTGCAGACACCGGCAGCAGACGCTGGAAAAAACACAAAGGAGGGGGCGCTTCGGCTCCGCACTAATGCCGCAAAGCATCATGGGAGTTGTAATCTTTGCGGTAAAATCGGCCAGCGTGTCAGTTTTAATATATTTTTGATATTTATCTCGCAGGCCACATAAAAATGCTCCACGGGCCACATCTGGCCCGCGGGCCTTGTATCTGACACGTGTGGTCTAGAGCCTCCTGATCTACAGCCTCCTGCTCTGAACCACTCAGATGTTTGTGTGGGACCAAAGAACCTGCATCGATTTGTTTGTCAAAGACGCTGAATAATTCTGATGAATGTTGTAAATCAGGACATAAGTCACCTTGGTTAAGGGTGCTGCTGATGGACTGTATGATGTATGCCTGACTAGTGAACCTTGGAACGAGGCGGTGAAAAATGACCACTTTACTAACTGGTTGTTTCAACTCATCATTCACACCACGGCCTTATTGGCAAAGCTCCAAGGAATCAACACGCTGCCAAAGAACGGCTTTATTTAGTCTTTATTTGACCAAACGTGTGTCTACTGGTTCTGTTGCAGCATTTGCATGAGATGTGACCAAAGTAGCACCAGATCCAGACGCCAGCAGCTGATTAACATGCTTCAGAGAAGGACGGAGAGGCAGAAACGCCCAAATGGAGCCAAACAGAGAGAAAAAAGGGAAGAAATCAAGATTTTAAGGTGAAAATGTTTGTTGCATTGTTGAGTTTTTCTGTCACAACCATCAACAAGCTGCTTCCAACAGAGACTTTCAACAGAAGAGAAACAGCAGGGAAATGGAGAGAACAATGAAAAGTGTTGATAAAGAAACGAGAAGAACCCAGGACTTGAAATATTCTCGTGTTAGTCTTGGTCATGAGAAAACGTCCTCTGAGCTTTCAGCTTTATGGGGTCACAGACCAATAAAACCAGCACCTGAAGGTCCTCCGTTGTCCTGGTCCGGCGAGACGTTCAGATTTTTTCTTCATGAAGCTTAGTGAGAAGCTGAGGTTTTCTGTTTGAGCTCAGATACAAAAGAGATTCCAGAAAACGAAGCTGAGTCGATGTTTCTCTGACGTTTTTGGATAAGGACTCCGGAGCTAGAATGAAAGAAAATTATGTTTACATTTATTTGTTTCACAACTGAATTGCTCCTCCTTGAACCGTCACCTTATCGTGGTGGAGGAGTTTGAGTGCCCTAATGATCCTAAGAGCTATGTTGTCTGGGGCACTTAGTGCCCCTGGTAGGGTCTCCCATGACAAATTGGTCTTAGGTGAAGGGTGAGACAAAGAACGGTTCGAAGGATCTTTCATGGTGGTTAAAACGAAGAGTCGGAGTACCCGGCCCGGAGGGTTACCGGGGTCCCACCCTGGAGCCAGGCCTGGGGTTGGGGCCCGTGAGCGAGCGCCTGGTGGCCGGGCTTTCGCCCATGGGGCCCGGCCGGGCCCAGCCCGAACCGGATACATGGGCTCGTCCAACTGTGGACCCACCACCCGCAGGAGGAACATGAAGGGTCCGGTGCAATGCGAATCGGGTGGCAGACCAAGGCGGGAGCCTTGGCGGTCCAATCCCCGGACAAGAAAACTAGTTTTTGGGACATGGAACGTCACCTCGCTGGCGGGGAAGGAGCCGGAGCTTGTGGCAGAGGTTGAGCGGTACCGGCTAGATATAGTCGGACTCACCTCGACACATTGCATTGGCTCTGGAACCCGAGACCTGGAGAGGGGTTGGACACTCTACTTTGCTGGAGTTGCTCCGGGTGAGAGGCGGAGGGCTGGTGTTGGCTTTTTGTTAGCCCCGAGACTCTCTGCCTGTGTGTTGGGGTTTACACCGGGGGACAAGAGGGTAGCTTCCTTGCGCCTTCGGGTCGGGGAACGGGTCCTGACTGTTGTTTGTGCTTATAGGCAAAATATCAGTTCAGAGTACCCACCCTTTTTGGAGTCCCTGGGACGAGTGCTAGATAGTGCTCCATCAGGGGACTCCATTGTCCTGCTGGGGGACTTCAATGCTCACGTGGGCAATGACAGCTTGACCTGGAGGGGTGTGATTGGGAGGAACGGCCCACCTAATCTGAACTCGAGCGGTGTTTTGTTATTGGACTTCTGTGCAAGCCGCAGTTTGGCCATAACGAACACCATGTTCGAACATAAGGATGCCCACCGGTACACTTGGTACCAGGGCAGCCTAGGTCACAGGTCGATGATAGATTTTGTAGTCGTATCATCTGACCTGCGGCCGTATGTTTTGGACACCCGAGTGAAGAGAGGGGCGGAGCTGTCAACTGATCACCACCTGGTGGTGAGTTGGATCAGATGGCAAGGGAACATGCCGCGTAGACCTGGCAGACCCAAACGCATAGTGAGGGTCTGCTGGGAACGCCTGGCAGAAGAACCTGTCAAGACGGTCTTCAACTCCCACCTCCGGCAGAGCTTTGACCACGTCCCGAGAGCAGTGGGGGACATTGAGTCCGAGTGGGCCTTGTTCCACTCTGCGATTGTCGAGGCGGCTGTTGCTAGCTGTGGTCGTAAGGTGGTCGGTGCCAGTCGTGGTGGCAACCCCCGTACCCGCTGGTGGACACCAGAGGTTCGGGGAGCCGTCAGGCTGAAGAAGGAGGCCTACAGGGCGTGGCTGGTCTGTGGGTCTCCGGAGGCAGCAGACAGGTACCGGATAGCCAAGCGGGGTGCAGCAGTGGCAGTTGCCGAGGCAAAATCTCGGGCGTGGGAGGAGTTTGGTGAGGCCATGGAGAAAGACTATCGATCGGCTCCAAAGAGGTTCTGGCAAACTGTCCGGCGCCTCAGGAGAGGAAGGCAGCAACTCGCTCACACTGTTTACAGTGGGGATGGGGAGCTGCTGACGTCAACTGAGGCTATAGTCGGACGGTGGAAGGAATACTTTGAGGAGCTCCTCAATCCCACCAATGTGCATTCCGAGGAGGAACCAGAGCTGGGAGGCCTGGGGATGGACTGTCCGATCTCGGGGGCAGAAGTTGCTGAGGTAGTCAAACAACTACACAGCGGCGGAGCCCCGGGGGCGGATGAGGTTCGTCCTGGGTATCTCAAGGCTATGGATGTTGTAGGGCTGTCATGGTTGACACGTCTCTACAACATTGCGTGGTCATCGGGGGCAGTTCCTAGGGAGTGGCAGACCGGGGTGGTGGTCCCCATCTTTAAGAAGGGTGACCTGAGGGTGTGTTCCAACTATAGGGGGATCACACTCCTCAGCCTCCCTGGAAAGGTCTACGCCAAGGTACTGGAGAGGAGGGTCCGATCGATAGTTGAATCTCAGATAGAGGAGGAGCAATGTGGTTTTCGTCCTGGCCGTGGAACTGTGGACCAGCTCTATACCCTTGCAAGGGTGATGGAGGGGGCATGGGAGTTTGCCCAACCAATCCACATGTGCTTTGTGGATTTGGAGAAGGCTTATGACCGTGTCCCCAGGGGCACCCTGTGGGGGACGCTCCAGGAGTATGGGGTGGGTGGCTTTCTGTTAAGGGCCATTCAGTCCCTTTACCAGAGGAGCGTGAGTTTGTTCCGCATAGCCGGTAGTAAGTCGGACCTGTTCCCAGTGAGGGTTGGACTCCGCCAGGGCTGCCCTTTGTCACCGGTTCTGTTCATCACTTTTATGGACAGAATTTCTAGACGCAGCCGTGGTGTGGAGTGTGTCGAGTTTGGTGGCAGGAGAATCTCGTCTCTGCTTTTTGCGGATGATGTGGTCCTCCTAGCTTCATCCAGCTCTGACCTTCAGCTCTTGCTGGGTAGGTTCGCGGCCGAATGTGAAGCGGCTGGGATGAGGATCAGCACCTCCAAATCTGAGACCATGGTTCTCGACCGGAAAAGGGTGGCTTGCCACCTCCGAGTCGGGGGAGAGGTCCTACCTCAAGTGGAGGAGTTTAAGTATCTCGGGGTCTTGTTCACGAGTGAGAGTAGGAGGGATCGGGAGATCGACAGGCGGATTGGTTCGGCGTCTGCAGTGATGCGGACGCTGAGCCGATCTGTCGTGGGGAAGAGGGAGCTGAGCCAGAAAGCCAGGCTCTCGATTTACCGGTCGATCTACGTCCCAATCCTCACCTATGGTCATGAGCTTTGGGTAATGACCGAAAGAACGAGATCGCGGATACAAGCGGCCGAAATGAGTTTCCTCCGTAGGGTGGCCGGGCTCAGCCTTAGAGATAGGGTGAGGAGCTCGGACATTCGGGAGGGACTCGGAGTAGAACCGCTGCTCCTCCGGATCGAAAGGAGCCTGTTGAGTTGGTTTGGGCATCTGGTCAGGATGCCTCCTGGACGCCTCCCCGGGGAGGTGTTTCGGGCATGTCCTGCTGGCAGAAGGCCCCCGGGTCCACCCAGGACACGTTGGAGAGGTTACATCTCCAATCTGGTCCGGGAACGCCTTGGGGTCCTGCCGGAGGAGCTGGTGGACAAGGCCGGGGAGAGGACGGCCTGGAGCTCCCTAATTGGGATGCTGCCCCCGCGACCCGGACCCGGATAAGCGGAGGAAGACGAAGACGAAGACGAAGACAACTGAATTGTTTTGGCTTTTTATTAAAAAAACAAGTTGTAGCCTCATTAAACTCGTCTAAATCCAAGAATTTCTGTTAAAAATAAAAACCCATATCCGATAAAAACGTTCCAACTTCCAGGAAAATGAAAACTCCCTCCGACACGGGGATTTTTCCAGTTTAAACCCGATGATGAAGGCTGCCCTTCGTCGGTTTTCCTCCGTTCGTTCTGCTCAAAGCGTTTCCATCTCCAGCCTGTCATTCTGCTTGATTTCAGGAGCAAAAAGGACAAAATGCTCTGTGATGTTTTGCTATAAAAACACATCTTTGCTCTCCGTACCTGTGTTTAGATATCTGCACCAGCGTGCTGTCAGAAGGTTCTGGCATGTTTGAGCTGCTAAATAAGCTGCTGTTGTACATGATTATGTTTTATACGGTGTGTGGAAACGCCGGTTAGGTCTCAGTGAGCCGCTAATTTGTTCCTGTGAGTCTGCTGTGAGGAAACGTTCCACTTCTGCTGCCATTATTTGTGTTTGTGTGAAATCATGTCTTTTACAGAATAGAGGAAATGACTCCGTCTTCCCTGAGCCGCTGGAAAAAAATTAAATGAGTCAGGATGTAAAATTTATTCATTATTTGATTTCCATCTCTGGAAGCCGACGACTGATTGGCTGTGTGCATCTGGCTCTGGAAAAGGGCCCCCGGTGAACGTCTGTGAGTGCACAACAGCACGGCCGTATCGAGCCGAAGCAGAAGTTCTCAGCTGAAGACAGGGGCGGATTTAGGACTGAAGAAGATCCGGGGCTTAACACACACACGCACGCGTGCACGCACGCACGCACACACACACGCACGCGCGCATACACGCACGCACACACACACGCACACGCGCACACACGTGACACGCACTAGTCGACATCATATATGTCTTGTACCACATAATTTTAATCTGAAGCTACATATTAAGCATATTCAGGGCAGAGTATTGTTCCTGTTAGTGTTTAGTGTGAGATGATAGTAAATATTCCCTTTCTTTCTCCAACAACTTTACCTGATAAGCTAACTTTAGGCAAACCAGCAGCACAACAAATATTTTCAAATAAGACTCACAAACCTGAGTCAACACCAGTCTCATCAAAGCTGGGGTTCTGTCGTTGTACTTTTTGTCTAAAAAACGTCCTTATGTCCATCTTCACTCATGCGTTTCAGGCAGAGACTGCAGAAGAAGCCAGCTGCTGAAGGGCTTCTTCTTCGTTGGTGGAGGCTCAGGCAGGCTGTATACAAACTACTGCCAGCTGCTCCCTCTCTGTTGGACTTTGGTACTGCATGTTACTTCCGCGATTTAGATCCAGGGCTTTTCATTAAACATCCAGGGCTTCAGCCCAAGTAGCCGGGCCTAACGCCGCCCCTGGCTGAAGACCGGATTGGAAACTAATAAACCTGGATTCCCGTCTCCAGCTGTGATGTCGCTGGTGGATGTGCTCGTGCTGCTTTTGTTTACAGGGGAGGATCTAGTAGCTCTGGAGCCCGAGGCAAACCACAGATATGAGGCCCCCGCCGCTCCCTCCACCATCAGGTCACCTGCAGATCACAGAATACCTCTCACAAAACTGTCTGCTTGACCTATACCAGTCTGGGTTCAAAAAGGGCCACTCCACTGGGGGGGGGGGGGGGGGTCAGGATCCTTTTTAGAGATATTTTAAAACACATAAACAAGCCTCGATATTTGGTGTTTTATCAGGTGACTTTATGTTTAAAGCTCCTCTGATTGTTGACCAGAGATCCTGTGTCTGAGCAAATATCGACCATGTGACTGGCGGTCGTATTCACCTGTGGAGAGGATGGCTGTTTTCCCTAACGAGCAGCTGGCTCTTAGTTGTCCGACCGTAGGAACGCCGCTGTGAAAGATACAAAAGAGGATTTGATAAGGCAAAAGGTTATCATGGAATCAGGCGGGGCAGCGCTTCAACCTCTTAATGCCGATAGGTCTGTTCTTTAGTTGAGTTCAGTAAAAATGAAGAGTATTTTTCACAGGAAAAGAAACCAGCTGGACGGTGTCCATCTGAGGACATCTTTGGGTCTCAGGGAGGATGCTGATGCTTCTGATTCCACCTAGTCCTCACGTGTTAGCGCTGAAGAAACTTTAAAATTACTCTTTTAATCCTGACAAACCTTTTTCTCGCAGAGAGTTGTAGCCATTTCCTGTCGTCCATGGTCATCTGGCTGTGGCGGCCATCTTGGATCAGACATTAATCAGTCGTAGCGTTGATCCAGACTACTTCCTGACACCATTCAGGCTTAGATAAGGAAACAAGCAGTTCTGAACACACTAGAGGAGCTGATTAGACTCATCAGACCATCGTTGATTCCAGCGAGTGTGTGAGACAGAGGTGTGACATTGTGGCATCATCAAGTCATCTCCATGTCATGTTTTTGTTCTGCTCAGCAATTAAACCAGGTGATTTCAATCAGCACAGTGAATTAACCCTGTCCAGTTACTGAGCAGAACAAAAACATGACATGGAGATGACTTGATGATGCCACAGTGTCACACCTCTGGTGTGAGAGTACCACGATGGGTCCTTCAGTTCACTTTGTAACCATGGTGACAGGTGTCCACGGGCGCTTGGGCCAGTCAGGTCTACTGTAAGGATGTTCTCTCTCCTCTCTCAGTCGGTCTCAGCTGGAGATGCAGTTTTTCATTTTTTGTTCGTCATCTGCTGGATGACAAAAGTGAGTCTGTTCTTGGACTCGAGTTCCGGACTCTTTTGGGATTTGTTGTGTTTAGCATCAGAAGGCGGGTGATGATAGAGGGACTGAAGCAGTGGCTTCTATCCCCGTGGCCTGTCAGCGATCGTCCTGGTTTTGGCGCTGATGTGGAGTGTCAGGCTCTAGAGTGAATAGCTCTGTGTTTGCTGCCATTCGGCGGCTTCCTGTCACATGCTATCAGACACATCGAGGTCTGGATGAGCATCCACATTGTCCCAGCTCTGGAACAAGCTGGATTTCTCTTCGCCACCGCCGTGACTCAGCCATCCTTTCAGCTCTGCAGCAGACTGACCACAATTCTCCAGTTTTTCCCCCCTTAAAAATAATCCGTGGAGAGCTGAAGAGCTTCTTTTGTTCTCTGCTAAACGGAGGACACGGAGGACAAAAACACTCAAAGGGATTCTGCCCTTTAAGGAAGTGTGTGGTTTTTATAGCAGAGCTTATTTAATCCCTTTTGATGCAACCTCAGGCCAACAATCGAGTCCTAAACGTTTTACATCTGAGTAAAACGGAAGTTTCACTGAAGCATCTCAAGTCCTGGTGACTTCTATCAAAGAACAAAGATGAACTGTGGCTTACGACGAGTGCACGGGAACTCTTATTAGAGCTCTGTGCTGACTCGGTCTGCAATCATGCGTGTTTGGCTACATGTGAGTCCCTTTAGATAAAAGCATAAACGAGAAAACAGACACTCAGACTGAGCTCTGAAGGACATGAACTATTTCTCTGAACTGAGGCTGTTCTGGGAGCTAACTAAAAGTTGGTTTTATTCAGGAATTTCATTCGGAGACAAACTAAAGTTCAGTTTTAAACGGTAAAAAAGCAACATGCACCTAAAGGAACAAACTCATAATGCTATACAATAATAGATGGTATATGACACGGCAGACCTGGGAGCAGGTTGTAATTACTGAAGGTCTGAAGGTGTTTAAAGATCCTTCCAGAAGCTTCACCTCCTCTTCTCTAAAGGGCAAACACTCCTCCAGATGGCTCGATGCATCAGCTCTCTCCACTGCAGGGGAGTCGCTCCGAAGCAGGAGCCCTGATTGCTGCCACACACACACACACACACACACACACACACACACACACACACACACACACACACACACACACACACACACACACACACACACACACACACACACACACACACACACACACACACACGGCCTCTCGCCTGCAGCCATAACACCAGCACCTGCAAGCTGCCGCTCCTGACCTGCACAGGTGCTCCTGCTGAAATCACTTTCCTCCGAAAGGAGCTCGTTCTGACCTGAAGCTTTTCTAAGATAATAAATTAAAAGACTGAGGGAGGGAAATAAAGTCCTGGGCTCTAATTAAAGGAGTTTTGTGGTTTCCAGAGAGAGCTGATTACGGAGGATAAAAGTTCTGAACAAGCATGGCATAAGAAAATCACACACACACACACACACACACACACACACACACACACACACACACACACACACACACCGCTCACGTCGCCCATCAGGAAGGAAATGTTGCCCGGAGCGCTGCACATTGATTGGCTGCAGCTTAGGAACAGCTGAGTGAAGATGTGAGAATTATAAAACCACATTTAGAGAATAATCAGGAGTTACACTGCATCTTTATGTCGCGTAATCCTGTTTTTGTTTTCCTCAAAAAGGCTGAAGATTCCTGAATGCCCGTCTGTCTGATCGCCTCCGTTAAAGGGTGGATCTTGTTTCGGGCTCCCCCTAGGTGTGACAGTTGAGAACTTCTGGGCAGCACATCCACATTTCCGGGGAGCCAGACTCCCCCTACCTCCCCTAAGGCAGTAAACAGGAGCGACCCAGAAGCTATCTCTTCTACCCATGACAAGCCGCGTCATCTTTTGGTTTCACTCTAAAATCAGGAAAAGAAAGCTAGAGGCTAACGTTGAGCTAACAATGCTAAATGCTCTGGGGCCTCATTTATCAAGCTTGCTTACGCACAAAACGGGGTCGGAAAACTGCGTAAGCAACTTTCCACGCAAACTTTGGGATTTATGAAAGAAAACTTAGCGGAAAAATGTGCGCAACTTTAAGTTGACTAAGGACCTGGCTTACGCACATGTTGGACATGGAGAGCACCTGCAGTGCTGCTGCTGAGAAGGATAAAATTATGAAATCCTGCAGCATCATCACTTGTACTGCTTCGTTTTCACACAGAACAAGACCCCCCACACGCACACACACACACGAGCACGCGCTCGCACACACACCCTGAAGCGCAGAATACGGAATGCAGAATATCAGCAGGGGGACAGATTGAGACAGAATGTCATGCGTCTGTGACAGTGTGTGTGTCCTGTCACTGTAACCCGATTGATAATGTGCCCCAGCTACTGGCCCGGTGGTGCCTGTGCTTGGCAGCCTCACCTCTGTTAGTGTGAAAATATGACGCGTGTGACCAAGCCTCTATATGTGACGATTCGGGATGCCCCAGCGCGTCAGGAGACGACGGTCAGTGACACACTGATGACGCACCGTCCCAGAGCATCGGTATCCGACGCCGGTGGTGAGACGGACATTAGAACGACTTGTGAACTACTTAACCTTCCCCTCACCCCAATCCTAACCTTAAGGTCACAGTTACTGACCTTAAGGTCAGGATTGGGGTGAGGGGAAGGTTAAATAGTCTAATAATGTCTGTGTGACCGCGGGTGTCAAACACTGATGCCAGCGGAGCCACGTGTCCCAGAGTGTCCCTGATCGCGGTCTCCTGACGCGCTGGGGCGTCCCAAATCGTCACACATTGAGGCTTGGTCACACGCGTCATATTTAGACGCTTTGGGTGAGAGAATGTGTTGGAATGATACACTGTATTGTAAAGCGCTTTGGAGTCCTTACTCTGAGAGGCGCTATAAAAGTGCGGGTCATTTATCATTTACTTGGACAAGGGAGGTCTCTGTGACTGGTTAGCGTGTGTGAATTTCACCCGAGAGTCTGGGGATTGAATCCCGATTAGACCATTTTTTTTATATCCGCCACAGATCTCTCTGAAGAATTCACAACATTGACGGCTTCAGCAACGCTGTGCCACTCCGTGGATTTTCTCTTATTTGTTTTGCAAAAGCACTTCCTTTCATTTCTCCACCTCACCCACAGGTACCTCAACTTCTGCTTGTGAAATTGTGCTTCCTTGATCTGCCTTGATCTACGGTCGCCATCGTCATTGGCGGAGCGCTGCAACAGCCGGTTTATGTATATGCATGAGATCCACAAGGCACTTTGCATTGACCATTTATGGCAGTAAGTGGGCGTGGTGAGGGTGGGATGTGATTAAAATGCAGCTGAGAAACATTCTGTTAGTCTTTGATTCATGAAGCGGAGATTGCGTGCAGGTGTGCGTACTCCATGTTTGATAGATCACAAACCTGCTTGGCGTAAGTACTTTTTTTTGCTGAGCTTAAGTATGGTTTTAGTACGGATTCTACGCAATGTTTGATAAATGAGACCCCAGGCCTAAAGGAATATCAAGCTACTCTTTCAGTTAGGTTTGTAGCTTTCATGACTTCCTGTTGAGGATGACGCAGATCAATAAGAGCATTTGTCTCCCAAGTTTGATTAGTTCCTACATTATCATCATCATCTCCTCATCAGTCCTTCATCGTGTTTTATCATCCGTTTTAGCTCCACTTGATTTTCTACGTCTCACATCATTTAAATGTCAACAAATACATTGTTTATTAATGAATTCAAAGCATGTTAGGATTGTTTATTTTATTACAGCATTTAGTCATGCAGCTGGGGGGTGGGGGTTATCAGATGATTGATTAGCTATCCTGTTTTAATGATGTCATTATTCACTATTGTGGGAGCGTCCAATCAGCAGCTCTGGTGTTCATCACTCTCAAACAGAAGAAAGAGGCTTGTTTGAATTAAATAAGTAATTAATTAGATCGGGAAATTATTCATATGTTTATTAGAAACAGATAAAAGGAGCTAATTCCCAGTGAACAGTTAACCCAAGCATGTTTTCTGGTTTTATGGTGTCTACCTTTCCTCTTAAAGCTGCCCTCACATCCTGTCCTGTTCCAAGGTGTGAGGATTATCACGGAAGCGTCGGGATTCATCCGTTCCTCTGACGTAACGCTGCCTCCACGCTGGGTGTGTTTCACTGTAAGAGAAGATATCCATGTAGGATTTGGTTTGAGCGCCGTGTCAGCAGGGTGGTGTGTGTGTGTGTGTGTGTGTGTGTGTGTGTGTGTGTGTGTGTGTGTGTGTGTGTGTGTGTGTGTGTGTGTGGGGCGGGGGGATTATAACACGAGTCAGGAGGCTCCACAGGAAAGAGACAGTAAACACGTTTTCAGGCTGTCTCTAGAAAAATGACAAACCAGCAGCAGGATGGGACGTCTTCTTAAGCACTTATGTGAGAATATGAACTTTAATATTATATCATGTGACATTTGGCTGGTGGAAGTAGAAACTCATTGTAAAATGGGCAAAACAACACAAAGAAGGCATCTTTTCTATAAATATGTGACAATGACGTCACTCAGAGGTTGTTTTTCCTCTCTTACGTTTATAAAAATAGGATCTTAGATCATAAAAAATGAAACTCTGCAACGTGAAATGCACCGACTCTGGTTTTAGAGGCTGATACTTCCAGTTTTTCTTTTCTTTTTTTTTTGGGGGGGGGGGGGGGGGGGGTATTTTTCACACATGAATGAATGAGTTAAAGAGTTAGGGTTAGGGTTTAAGAGACACTGTGTAGTTTTTACCGTTATGGGGGTCTGTCTAAGTCTCTGGGCGACGCCATGTTTCCTTCTACGGGAGCTCGTGAGGACAAAATGCATTTAGTGATTTGTTATAAAAACCTTTTCCATTCATAAACGTTGTTGTTCCACACATTTACCTTTTCCGTGTTGCCACTGATGAAAGGGAGTCTGATGTGCTTGTCCTTTTGCTGAAGGCTGTGCTCTCAGGGATTTTTGACCCTAACAGCCATCCGTTGTAATGTATTTAAGTATGCAGTTCCCCCTATCGCCAGGAAGAATACACACTGGGACAAATGTTCGATTTCATATTTAAATTTTATCGCTGTTTGGGGTAGCCTAAGTTCATGGGTAAAAAAAATGTTTAAACTTGATATTTTAGTGACAGATTGACTGAAATCTTGTTGAAAATGAGCCGATTTTAATCAGCAAGCCAAATTTCTAGTAAAAAAAACACACATTTATGGGTGAAATAAAATCTCTGAAAAATAGATTAAATTAATTTCACACAGATGGGCGGATTGGTGCTGCATCTGCAGTGATGCGGGCGTTGTACCGGTCTGTCGTGGTGAAGAGAGAGCTGAGTCAGAAGGCGAAGCTCTCGATTTACTGGTCGATCTACGTTCCTACCCTCACCTATGGTCACGAGCTTTGGGTAGTGACCGAAAGAACAAGATCGCAGATACAAGCGGCCAAAATGAGTTTCCTCCGTAGGGGGGCTGGGCTCTCCCTTAGAGATAGGGTGAGAAGCTCAGTCATCCGGGAGGGGCTCGGAGTAGACCCGCTGCTCCTCCACATCGAGAAGAGCCAGTTGAGGTGACTCAAGCATCTGGTCAGGATGCCTCCTGGACGCCTCCCTGGTGAGGTTTTCTGGGCACATCCAACCAGGAGGAGGCCTAAAGGGAGACCCAGGACATGTTGGAGGGACCATGTTCCTCATCTGGCCAGGGAACGTCTTGGGATTCCTCTGGAAGAGCTGGCCCAAGTGGCTGGGGAGAGGGAAGTCTGGGCCTCTCGACTTAAGCCTGGTTTATGCTTCTCCGTCAGCTCCACGAGGGACAGACACGCACGGATTGACGGAAGCGTTTTGCTCTCATGCTTCTCCGTCTCCTGGAGAGTGTTGCAAAGCAATTGCCCAGCAGGACAACAGAGGGCGTAGCGCTGTTCTGTGGTATCCTGTCATGTATCGGTCCAAGATTGTGTGTTTATATTGTGTTTTTTGTGTATATAAGAGACTTTTAACACGGACATATTTGTCCCTCATTCTCCCACCTCTTCATGCGCTCCCCACCTCTAAACCCACGTTTCCTGTCATTTCCGTCCACAAATAAAATGCCTGCTGCGCATCTTTTCACTCCTCCAGTCACGGGAGAATTAAACGTTCATGTTTTTAGAGTTTTTTCGCGAGGTATTCTTCAAGTTTCTCCGTGTCTGCCGCTAGTTATCCTCGGCTCTCTTTGCAATGGCGGCGCTGTAAACAACAGCAGCATCCTGACCAATCACAAGCTTGCGTAATCCGTCTCGTTCGACGGATGTTTAAAAAAGTGGGCTCGACTCCGTACGTACTTGCATGCCTGCCGGAGCCCTACGCAAGGACGGATAATGGCGTTGTGTGTCTCCGCACTGACGCAGACGGAGAAGCGTAAATCAGGCTTTAGGCTACTGCCCCTGCGACCCGACTCCAGATAAGAGGATGGAAATGGATGGATGGTGGATGGATGGATGGTGGATGGATGGATGGATGGATGGATGATGGATGGATGGATGGATGATGGATGGATGGATGATGGATGGATGGATGGATGGATGGATGATGGATGGATGGATGGATGGATGGATGGATGATGGATGGATGGATGGATGGATGGATGGATACAGATGGGAATAAAATACATTCATCTCTATAACAGCTGGGTGAACATTTAGCGGGATCTCTTTAAACCAGAAGCTAAAATTAAAAGTAAATTCTGCTTAGAAACATAATAATGAAACAGAAGAGGTGAAGGAAACGTGGAGATGAGGAGTATTTCCAGTGTTGGTTAATAAATACTCATCTGTAATGATCTGGATTTTGTGGCTGATAATCATATTTCTACAGCGCTTGAGCACATCCACTCCTTCACAAGGTTTTAGTGCTGTTAAGGACAGTAAAGTCACTCCTCATGCAGGAAGAACTAAGACTTTAATGCTTACAGCAGCAGCGCTGCAGCAGATAACAGCATCAAAGGACTTGCTGCATGGAAAGTACTTCATGTGAGAGGATCCGAGTTGTAATGCAGATGATTGGCCGGGCCCGAACCGCTTTTGTTCTCCCACAAACTCTGTGATGGAGGAAGGTAAGGATCATCAGCGGATGAGGGGAAATAAACTTGTTAGGAGTTACGGTCGGGCTGCTGACTTTCATTTGTCCTCCAGCTGGAGCTGATTCTCAAATTAATCTGTCAGTGCTTCAGTCCTGATGCTCCGGGGAATAGGTGCACGAAAATCCCTGCTTGTTTCTGCTCCTTCCAACCATCAGAGGCAGAAAACACATCAGACTCTGGTTTCTGACCCGGTTTGTGTTTTCTGGGTTATTATGTTGAAAAAGCATAGAAAGCCTCGATCAAGGGGCAAATAAAATCTGGAAAAATATGTTTTTTCTAAAATAAGCATAAAAGACTCATCTTGTTTACTATACTGCATGATAGTTGTGGTGTACCACAGGGCAGCACACCTGAGTCTGTGATAAGCACCTGCTCACCAGGCTCTGCTGAAGCCCGTTAATCACCTGCTAGTTCAAATTAGGTGTGTTAAAGTTTCTCTGCTTTGACTCACCTGTTCTTTTGTATCTGGACCCAGACAAACGTGTGTGTGTGTGTGTGTGTGTGTGTGTGTGTGTGTGTGTGTGTGTGTCCTGACCAATCAGTGAGTTTCTTCCTGCTTAAATGTGTAAAATGTGAAATTTCTGTTGAGTTATGACAAAAATCTTATCAGAAACCTGCTGTTCAGCGAACACATCAGACGCATTCTTGAGAGCCGGTGCCCAGAGGGCTGAGCAGAGTCTTTCATCTCCCAATTACGATGTCACTTTTTTACCCAGCTTTCACTTTTCCGCTTTTCCGTGTTCTCACAGATTTTTCCCGCTCCGGCTCTTATTCCGCTTCCTCCTCCTGCTCCCTTGCCAACAGCCCATTGAATTTCTCCACTCCCCTCTCTGCTCCCTGGCTGTTGCCATGTTCGTATTATCACCTGGTAGAGACGTGAGTCCATTTGAAGCTGTCAGACGCAGCTTTAAGGAAGCTCTTATGAGTCGTTATGTGAATAAAGATGCAGATATTTACAACCTTGGTGGTTCCAGCTCCAGATTCATGCAGGTGAGAGCAGAAAAACCAGACAAATGGATGTGTGATGAAGTCGATTCCTGGACAAATGAAATGCTGGGATTTCTGCACAGGCAGGAAGATGAGAGCAGCTTCCAGCACTGGGGTAGATGAGATTGGACCAGTACTGTATAATAATGGAGGCTGTGTAAATAAATGACTCCCATTCTATCTGTCGGGGCCACAAGGCCCAGAGGCAGGGCAGGGAGCATTACCGTGACAGATATGAACCGGAGCAGTGGGCTCTGGGAGCCAGGTGGGTCCAGAGGCTCCGAGACCTCCTGGGGAAAACAAAATACCTCAGAGTGAGAGTCCACCCGTCCCAACACCGTGTTTTATTTCATCTGTGGTTTGGAGACGATGGAGTGAAACAGGATTCTCTGCAGATTTAGTGGTCGGGACTCTGAGGAGAGGTATTTTCTCTTCATGGTCATTAGCCAGAGAGGAAAGTGCACCTTCACTGCTGGAGCGCTGGCGCCGCTCCCAACTGGTTTGGAAGGAATAGCATTCCCCTCAAAGGATCATTTAAATCCCAGTAAATGCTCTCAGCTGTTAGCAAAGGGACATCAATAATCACAGCTGCAGCCTGAAGTCAGCTGAATAAATGATCGTACAAACGGTCATGTACGTTTTAGTCTTTGATTACAGTTATTTTTAGGCATATGAGAAAAAATACTCCAAACATCATCAGGATTTTATATGTAATACATGTAATTAAATATTTTCTATTCTTATCTACTTGTATTCAGTGAGGAACACAAGTATTTGAACACCTTGCGATTTTGCAAGTTCTCCCATTTAGAAATCATGGAGGGGTCTGAAACTCACATTGTAGGTGCATTCCCACTGTGAGAGACAGAATGTAAAAAAAAAAAAAATCAGGAAATCACACTGTACGATTTGTAAAGAATTGATTTGTTTTGACCTGCTGGACATAAGTATTTGCACATCTGGCAATCAGCAAGAATTCTGGCTCTCAAAGACCTGCTACTCTGCCTTTAAGAAGTCTACTCCACTTAGTAATCTTAATAAGTAGCACCTGTCTGAGCTCTTTAAAGACACCTATCCACCCCACAGTCAGTCAGACTCCAACTACTACCATGGGCAAGACCAAGGAGCTGTCAAAAGAAACCAGAGACAAAATCGTGGACCTCCACAAGACTGGAAAGGGCTACGGGGAATTTGCCAAGCAGCTTAGTGAAAATAGATCAACTGTTAGGGCAGCTGTCAGAAAATGGAAGAGGCTAAAGACAACTGTCAGTCTCCCTCGGACTGGGGCTCCATGCAAGATCTCATCTCGTGGGGTATCACTGACGATAAGAAAGGTGAGGAATCAGCCCAGAACTACACAGGAGGAGCCGGTCAATGACTTGAAGAGAGCTGGGACCACAGATTCAAAGGCCACTGTTGGTAGAACACTATGCCGTCATGGTTTCAAATCACGCTTTGCACGAAAGGTTCCCCTGCTCAAGTCATCACATGTCCAGGCCCGTCTGCAGTTTGCCAACGACCATCTGGATGATCCAGAGGAGGCATGGGAGAAAGTCATGTGGTCAGATGAGACCAAAGTAGAGCTTCTTGGTCTAAACTTCACTCGCCGTGTTTGGAAGAAAAAGAAGGAGGAGTTGCATCCAAAGAACACCTTCCCTACTGTGAAGCATGGGGGTGGAAACATCATGCTTTGGGGGTGCTTTTCTGCGAAGGGGACCGGACGACTGCACTGTATTAAGGAGAGGATGAATGGGGCCATGTATTGTGACATTTTGAGCAACAACCTCCTTCCCTCAGTCAGAGCATTGAAGATGGGTCGTGGCTGGGTCTTCCAACATGACAATGACCCAAACGAAGCACACAGCCAGGATAACCAAGGAGTGGCTCCGTAAGAAGCGTATCAAGGTTCTGGAGTGGCCTAGCCAGTCTCCAGACCTAAATCCAATCAAATCTTTGGAGGGAGCTGGACTCTGTGTTGCTCAGCACCAGCACCAGAACCTGACAGATCTAGAGAAGATCTGTGTGGAGGAGTGGGTCTAATCCCTGTTGCAGTATGTGCAAACCTGGTCAAGAACTACAGGAAATGTTGGATCTCTGTAATTGCAAACAAAGGCTTCTGTACCAAATATTAACACTGATTTTTTTCAGGTGTTCCAATACTTATGTGCTGTAGTGCAAAACAAAGAAATTCTTTACAAATCACACAATGTGATTTCTGTCTCTCACAGTGGGAATGCACCTACAATGTGAATTTCAGACCCCTCCATGATTTCTAAGTGGGAGAACATGCAAAATCGCAAGGTGTTCAAATACTTGTGTTCCTCACTGTTTGTCTTTTGTCTGTCATTCCAGGAATTCCAGGATTTAGCAGCGAGGCAGCGTAAAACATTGTACAATAAAATCTGTCATTTACAAACATTTGACCAGACAAGAGCTCAAATAAATTCATCAAATACCCTAAAAATGAAAAATGTGAAAACAAAACTAAGAAATTATTCATAAATATTTAAAACACAGAAGAAAGAAATCATATTTCTTGCCGTTTTTGTTTTATTCATTTGGTTTTAATACCTTTCCATTAAAGATACAATATGCAACTTTTACTTATTTTTAGATCCTTTTCTTGAACCAGTATGTGCTAAAATGAGTCGTTACAGGGTAAAATGTCCCTCAGGCCGGTTAAGGACAGCAAAGCTGGTCCAGTCCATGCTGGTGGAGGAATCTGTGGTGTGGAGTAGAGCTGGAATCTGCTTCCAGCACGTTTCCCACATGTTTCAGATCATGATCACATTTGATTTGTTTTATTTAGTGATGAATCACTCCTCTAGAAACTAATGAAGGCTGAGGAGACACTTCACCTGTTAGATTAAGGTGTGAAAAAGACAAACACACAGCGAGGAAATGAGTTTTGTTTTCGGTTTAACCACAGTGAATTAATGATGGCCACTAGGGGGTGCCAAAAGCAAACAAAACTGCAGAGTGTGCTTTAAAAGCTGAGGGACGTATAGTAACCTGTTGAATTTTACAATCTGACCCTATTCTTTGATGTAAGGAAGATAATCTCTCATAATTTATGTTTCCCCTAAGCCCCTCCCCCGGCCTCTACAGCATGAATCAAGGGCCTAGAGCATTGACCAACAGAGCTGCTTATCCACAAAAGGAGCTGTCAGTCAACAAGAATGAGCCCTGTTTCCCAGCCTGCACTACGGGGTGACACACAGTCAGCTTAATTTTGTTAATTCTGTGTTGCTTTTCCAATTCCACGTTTAGTTCTTCCATAAACTCAAGAGTAGCCTGCATCAAATGAATGCCAGAGTCTTTAAACGTCAAGCTAAATGTGGAAGAGGAGGGACGGGGATGAAAATGGATGAATCTTTTGTGAGTTGGAGCCAGGGGTGGATTGGGATCAAAATTCGGCCCTGGCATTTTTTCGAATTGTCGGCCCTCAGTTGGCCCTCCTCATTGGGAGAACGGTGGGGATGGGGGTTTTGCCGCCCGCGGACTCATCTCTAGGCCGAATGTGAGATCTAATATGGACTGGGACTGTTAAATTACAAGCAGGGCCAGACTGCTGCGACCGGGAGCCCTAGCCTTCCAGATTAGCTCATTCTCTACAGGCGGAGATCAGTGGGACATTAGCTACATGCTGACGCGGTAAAACAACTCCTACGTCATCGCTCTACCGCGTTTTTCTTGCTACAAATGCCTAGAAAACCTCTGTTAGCTTCGGGTCACCATGTAGTTAATGTTTTGCAGATCACCAGCTGTGGAGTAGTGTCGGTCCAAGCTTAGGGTGACCATACGTCCTCTTTTCCCCGGACATGTTCACTTTTCACTCTCTGTCCGGGGCGTCCGAACTGGGGGTTCTTGTATTGATGACAATGTCTGGTTTTTCATCCAGGAGCAGGGATCGAATTATGGGGGAACTGGATATCCTACACATCCAGGGAGAGCCGGAAAAAAGGTTTCTGCCTATATTACATCATTTATGGACTCTCAGCGTACGGGGGTTCGTTTGAGCGGAGAGCACAGAGAGCGGCAGAGCACTGTTCGTTGGTGCGCTCCAGGCTGCTGCGTCCAGCTCACGGTCCATTCTCAAAATGGCGCAACCAAAAAACCATAATTAGCACACGATCGTTCATGTTCGCACATGCTCTCTACTTTCTGTCTTATTTGTGCCTGAAGCGCTCTGCTGCTGCGGAGCTCATCACCTGTGCTGCGGTGATGTCACCTCACTGACGCATCGAAACGCGCTCTCCGCTTTGC